>NC_056739.1:1831768976-1831983976 GCF_019279795.1 Protopterus annectens
TTCCTCCTAACTGATGTATCACCCTTGACCAAACTGTCAATGGCATCTAAATGCTGTTCAGAACTTATAATTCCATTGATATGTGGGGTATTAGAACTTCCATTTTCACTCACTACATCAGGGCTTGCAGTAGGTGACCGCAGTATGTCATTAATTGCATCTTCATGGTGCACCATAGCTGTTGTAACAACAATATTCCTGACATCACTAACTAATTGATCATCCCTCCCAACAGGCTTAACAGGTTGACTGTTCCCTTCATTACATACAGTTTGTAAAGCATTCCTAGATTTAAGCTTATTGGGAGCTACTCTCCCCTGTCCATTCTTCTCAAATATAGTCCTAGGCCAAGTAAAGACTTGGCCATTTTTAAAATCAGTGGTGTCTTTTTGAATCTTATTCTGTTTCTGCTCCATCAACTTTTTTTCAAACAAATACACATTGTCCAACAATCTCTCAGTACTTTTATCAACCACCACTGCTGGATAAGTTTCAATAATAAAACATTGTTGTTCTTTAATTCAACCTCGTAAAGCTTCTTCCTCAGGGCGGAAATATTCATTTAATAACATCATATACTGGAGACTAGTGTCAATGTTAATTTGTTGCCATGTATATAAAAGTTCTGGATACAATGCACCTGTAGTTGGCATCTTTAAAAGTCGCAGTCCCCTTGGTATAATCCTGCGCGCAATGCAAACTTCAAAATGCTGGCATTGGAGTTGCATTCTCTTTAACTTAATAAAGTCAATTTCAAGCTGGTTCATCAGTGTAGACAAGCCACTACAGCTTGCTTCAGTGTTCGACTCTTCCATAGAGTTAGACACCACGTCATACACAAGTAGCGGGTTCTCCTCTCCAGAGACACAGCTTTCAAATCTATGAAGATTCCGACCATGCTGGGGGTTGTAAGGTAATTCAACATTGTGAGTAACTGGTTCCACCATGGCTCTCGGGCAGCAGACAATAAAGCAAATTAATAAAAAATCAACAGCCACCACCCAAGGGTCCGTGTTCCTGCATAAATGAATAAATGAGATCAAACTAGCACACAAACACAGGAACCAGTATTGGCAGAACAATACAGTCCGCATACACAGTTCCCAAAAACTTCTGGCCACAAAAAGAGGCAGTTGTCAGTTCGCCATAAACGACTGCAAACTCCAAATGCATAAAACTTTCTATTTATTGGTCCATGTACAAACTCGGCAAGTGCTTTCACCCTACTGGGCTTCTTCAAGCCAAAAACAGAGGCAAATTCAAAATATCCAATAAATAATCTCCTAACAATTACATCACTTCCTATAACATTCAGCACTCAAAAACGTAATTAAAATAATATAAAATCAAGAACAATATGTATTTTTCAACCAATGGCACATAACAATAAATACGCATACCATCACTAAATATTTCACTTATAAAACTTGCAATTTAATTTCAAAATTCATACGTAATGCACTAAGTGCATAAAAACATAAGAAACATATAATAATTATACGTATAAAAATATAAAAATAAGTTGACTAACTAGATATATAATAGAATAGACCTCAGGTACTCTCTACACTAAGCCTTCAACCTTCTTCCCTTCAACATGGGCTTTAAGGGCACCCTCTCGTTTAACCCAGGGGGCCGATCTGCTCTCAACCTAATAATCCATTTAGTTTCAATTTGTTCGGTGTAATTCATGACATCACCTCTCCTAATGGTAGGTCTATTCATCTGTACAATTAAAAAGTTAAAAATGTGTTCAGCTGATGTTTGGTGTGTGTGTGTGTGTGTGTGTGTGTGTGTGTGTGTGTGTCAAGCTTTCAAGTAAATATAGCTGTGGATTCAAATTTGAAGGTATGCTGCCATGTAAGTAGTGGGCAAAGTGTTTTGTAACTGAATTCTTTATTGTTGTCATCCGAAAGTTTTCTAATGTAAATCTAAACATGCGACAGAGAGTCTTTCAAAGTCAGGACCCTGTAGCTTTAGTTCTTATGCCTTCGCTGCCAGTCTGACATTTTGCCTTATATTATTATTTTGTTGTAGATTTGATGGTAAATGTCTGCTCAGTATAATATTAGCCTAAAATACTGAGTTGTCTTTACATCACAAGTGAAAGTCCTCCCCCACACAAATTTAGACTGATGTGCAGTCAACTACTGTACTGTACAAGAAGATAATGTTGTGCATGCAACTTTACAACAGAAATGACCAGCTAAGTGAATTTTATATCTGAGGATCATGATATATTATTCTGGGAAATTTGCTGCAATACTTTGTACTTTTACAGAGAAATGGTTCTTTTTTTGCCAGGCACTACCATTAGTGTTCTCAAGCCATTTGGATACTCCAGTTTTCCCATTTTGCGTTTTTGCAAGCTGTTGAGCATGGTATATATTCATGTCATGTCACTGGTGTTCTCTTAAGAATGGAGAACCAAAAATAATATTCTATTATATGGAAAAGTATTATTTTCTATAATTTTATATCTCATAGCAAATATGCATATTTTACATGTTCTAAGAAGTATGCCCATATTTGAGATTTTCTTGCTGCCATTTCTAAATGTGATTAGTAACATCAGAACATAGAATCAATACTAGGCAAATGATCACAGGACTTTAAGAGAGCTAACCATATATACCTTTTAGTGGGCATACTTAAAAGCTATTCTCGGCTGGGGAGATTTCTGTGCAGCGTCTTCATGCCCTCCCTGCAAGTCGCGTGGGTTTCCTCCAGGTGCTCCGGTTTCCCCCCATATCCCAAAGACATGCTGTAGGTGGATTGGACACTCTAAATTAGCCCTAGGTGTGAGTGTGTTTGTGTGTGTGTTCCTTCTGTGGAAGGTTGAGTGCTGGGCTGGCAACTCAAAACTGTAAAACTCCACTGTCAATCTTTCTGTGGACCCTTGTTCCACTGTGGTGACCTCTAACTGGGAAAAGCCAAAAGAAGCAGATGAAGAAGTGGACCTACTTAAAATCTCTTGCCACACTTTATGAGTACCTAATATTCTCCACATCCCAAATCAAGAAGGGTCATACATGATAACCCTGATATAAAATTATGTCTATCCATTCAATCAGCAAGACTAGCCTTAAAGGCAAGTAAACTTGTACTTTGCATGACCTTTAGTAGTGACTTAATCCTTTATCTGGGAATATACTGAGTTAGGAACTTAACCCTCCAGCGAGTCTTACGTTGTTCATGTAAATTTAAGTCCTTAGTATAGCTGTTTGTAGGGCCACTGTTCTTTAGACAAAATAAGATGTCAAATAGCATTGGATCTTTCATGGCCCAAAAAGAGAAATGCATGTGATCTAGGAGCAGCCAGTAGGGTACTGAGTATAATGGCAGTTGTGCTAATCTTTTGGGGTGATTGAAGGATTTAAGGCATTTATTCATTTATTTATTTTTGGTTAAAAAGCTTCGGGGCCTTTCATGTTGAGCAACATGCTCATTAGCAAACGTGGTCAACCACACTTTTGGTATATAAGCTTGAATTTCTACAAAATATATGTCACACAGGAGAGGGAAAATATTGATCCTTGTGGTATTACACTGCTTACAATTTTATGTTCACAGAGGGTACCAGCAGCTTTCTCTACTTGGGATCACTTGGAGACCCTGTTCATAAATTGACAATGTAGAGGTTTACATTGTTTGTCTACCTTTTTAATAGTATGAACAACATAAAACTAAAACCAGTGAATGATGAATTACAATGAAGGAAGCATAATTGTTGAGTTTAATCCTTGTCCAGTGTACTCCGGACCAAGGCTAGGGAAGCTGATGGAGATTACAACATCATGTTGTCAAATTTTATAGTGTTGCAGTATAACAGACTGATTGGGTTCTGACCCAGTCAAAGTATATCCACAACATTAATATTCTTTGCAGATACCATGAACAGACTCACAGAGGAATAAAACGTTGTTTCTTATGTATTCTTAGACTTCTCTAAAGCCTTTAATACAATTTCTCATCCTTTACTCCTAGACACACTGTCCAAACTAAGTTGCTCCCATAACACAGGTTAGTGGTTTCAAAGCTACCTACAAGATCAGAAACAAGTCATAAAATAAATGGTCTAACCAACTTTCCCCTTTTCTTTACAACCCTACATGTGTCTCTCGATGCTCCATTCTGTGTCTCCTACTATCTAACATATTCACAAACTACTTATACACTTACTGCTCCTCTGGAACCCTCATTCAATACACAGACAATTCCACCATCATGTGTACTTCCAACACCCTACCTGAACTTCTCTCTAAAACTCAAAAATCCTTCACCACCATTGGATCCTGGCTTAGTAATGCTCATCGCTTTCTTAATCCCCAAAAAAATAAACTTATAGTTTTTCTTCCAGAAAATATCACCCCTGGCTCTGATCAATTTAATATTTACTCCACTAGTAACATAATCATTGAAAGGCTACAGAAAGCAAAACTTTTAGATGTCATTATCAATGATAAACTTACTTTTGAGTCTCATATCCAACAAAACATAAAGAAAACCCACCAGAAACTAGGGCTCTTATATAGAAATAAACAATTCTTAACTACTACAACCAAGAGAACCAAGACAACCCTATCTAAAACTTTCCTGCTCCCCTCCCTGTTCTATGGTGCTTCTATACTCACCAACCTTCAAAACTCCTCTAAGTCCAAACTGGAACAATGATACAACTCCTCTAAGTCCAAATTGGAACAATGCTACAATAAGATTGCAAAATTTGCCACAAATGCCAATTTCAACACACATCACTGTAAACCACTACGTGAACCCAACTGACTGGAGCTCCCCAACCAACTGGCACACATTCAGCTATGAGTTATGCACAACCTAATTTTAAACCCACAGCCTGTCCCACTCTAGACAAGGAAGTCAAACCCTATATACCTAACAGATCACTAAGATCAGAGGACAAAAACCTTCTAGCAATCTCCAAACCGACAAAACAACCTGGCCACTGTCTATAAAAACCTGCTAGCAATCTCCAAACACTCAGAATGACCTGCCACTGTCTATACTCCTAATCCATTTCAAAACTATGGAACTCCCTACCCCTAGCCATCAGATCAATCCCAGGCCTAGCACTCTTCAAAGCCTTCTTAAAGGAACACCTAAATAACACATGACTTTGCACAAGCACAACTCCAGCCTAACCTCCTCTCTACCTAACTAGAACACCTGCCCCCACCCCCTATTTTTCTCTCTTCTTCTTTTTTTTCCCTTTTTTTCCCTACCCAGAAACCTCCACTTTGTCTTCAAAGTCCTACCACTTACTCTCTCTCAGTCACCCCAGTCTCTTTCTGAATTGTCTTCCAATAGATCATAATTCCCACTATGTGTCCTATCTCTCTCTCACTTCCAGACTTTTTGGAACTCATTCCTTTGTAAAATACAGTAGACCTTATTACACTCAAAACCAACATAATATTTACTTATATACATGACAAGCCTAGACTCATCTTATCCACTCCATGCTACAAACTGAAACATAATATCCTTATCTCAAACTCCCGCATACTCCTGTATATCCTAACTAAGGCTATGTATACACTCTCCTATCTGCATGTTCCAAAAAACTAATCACATCCTTCACAAAAACTATTATACTGTACTTATTGTACCTTAGTAGATGTACTATTTGTTGTGAAAGTTAAAATGTAAACCACATGTTGATTCTTGTAAGTGCTAACTAGCTGCATATTGTAAAGATGTTTCTGACCATGTTGTGTGTTGTGCATTTAAAGTAACTGTCAACTGTAAATACTAATTAGGTGTATTTTATAAAGATGTTTCTGACCAAGCTGTATGTTCTTCATCTAAATTAACTGTTTTAATTCTGCTTACAGGATTGTCTGATATCGTCTAGGTGGAGCTTTTCTCCCTGGGTCTCTGCTGAAAAGGGGTTCTGTGATCCAGTCGGACTTTCCCAGTAAACAAATGTCAAATAAATAAATAAATAAATAAATAAATAAATAAACAAACAAATAAATAAATAAATTAATTAATTAATTAATTCATACATATATGCTCCCAAGTGTCTGACATTTGACTTTGGTCTTTCTGCATTTGTCATTTTGGCATTAGGGATGTAACAGTGCTTTCGTTGAACCACTGTGCATTGAATAAAAAGCTCTTTAGCTAATCCCAGGCTGGGTACTTTCATTTGTGCTCTGGATATTAGCTGTACATTATATATCAGTATTTGGTGAGGACATTAGGGACCAAGACCTCCTGCACACCATATGCTGGAGACTGTGCACCTCACAGCCCTACTAATTATATATACCAACACCAGGATCACACAATTGTGGGCAAAGAGCAAAATCACATTTTTTAAATTTTGAGTTCTCAACATTTTGTGATTCAGTATTTTGTGTTTTTAATCCAATGACTAAAGGCGATATTGAGAGAAAGAAAGAATAAGGCAAATTTTAAAAAGGATGAGGGAGAAGAGAAAGATGGTTGATATTGATTACTTTAACTGGTTGTCTGCAGCTCCATTTGCTTTGTAGTCCAAGTCATAGCTTAAAATGGATCAGTTTGGATTGGTCCACCTATAACATCAACCAACACTAAAGTAAGTATGCAAATAAAATAAATATAGATTAAGTCAGAGCCCCAGTGAGAGTGAAATGCATATGTAGCTTGATGGTGGTATAAATTCCAGTGTACATTTATCAGATGGCATTCCTGAACCCTCTTAACATGGATACTTTATGCATTGCAGCTCTAAATTATAGGTAGAGTTTAGATGTAGCTTCTGAGTCTGGATTAATATCCACATTTATATTTCCTGTTAATGTTATATGACCCTAAAAGACCTCTATTTTTCTTTCCCCAGGCTTCCTGGTATATTTTGCTACAGCCACTTGTGGAAGATTAAGAGAAATAAATGTAAAAGTCTTATTAAACATCTACATCGAAATATATGCTAGAAATTGCAGGACCATTTCTAAAGATGGCCAGCTAACCTGATTGTAAATGTTTTTCTTTTTTACTCTGGAGACAGAAAGTTAATAAACTGTGTGTAGAGTAAGAGTCCAAGGCCTTTAACCTTCAGGAGATCCTAATTAAAGTGCACTTTTGTAGGGGTTGCCCTGTGAATTTTGAAGGGAAGAAATCACCTTGTGAATTATGACTGTATAAAGGTTCTGTTATTTAGTTAAATTGTCTTCTGACAGTCTGTCACAAGGATCCAAAATAGGTGCATTTGGCTTATTACAAATAAGTGATTTTAAGTGTCAAAGGCCCTTTTGTAGGTAAACAAAACCACACCAGTTAGGTTACCTTGTCTTTTGGTGGAGGTAAGGGATGAATTTTCTATGGGTATCTGTGGCTTGATGATGAAGAGACAGAGGCATTTTTGAAATAAGGATGATGATTGTTTACATGCATAGACCTAGATCAAGAAAAGTCAAGCATAAGGTTCTGAAGGACTTACTGGACAGTCTAGTATGACAGAGTGTTTGACCTCTTATACCTAAAATAACTGGGTAAGTACCTTTTGTAGTACCCGAGGAGCAGGACATATTAACCTGAGAAAATTACTGTAATTTTTAATTTCAATACAGGACTGCATTCTTATGAAGAAAGGCACAAGGTGAACAATATGTTCAATTCTTCTAGACATATTCTGTATATATATTTTTGGCCTATGCATGCCCTTCCAGAAAGCTGCTCTGCCCTTACTGTACCCTGGCAAGAAAAAGAAGCTAGAGTCGCCACTGCTGCTTCCAGGTTACATTGTTTAATGTTAGAGACATTTTCCGATCTGGAATGTGTGTGGATGCAAATCAGTAGATTTGTAGCAGACTTTGCAACACCATGGATGATTGCTCTTTGAATATACTCTGCAGGTAATCATGGACAGAAGTTTGGTGGACCGAGAAGATCAATGTATGGTGCTTATTTCCTTTCTAAAGTTTGCAGTGATTTGTTTCAGGAATGTACGCAAACACACTCAGCAAAATCCGACTCTGACACTAGTCTGCTCATTCGTTTGCTTTGTGAACTTTTTTTTTTTGTATTTTAACTGGAATTGTTTAAATTGGCCTTCTGGATTTTTTTGGACTTTGTAATTAGTTGAGGTATTTCAGTTGTATCTGAGTGACTATATACCTAATTTACTATCTGTTTTATTCCTTTGTGGTACTGTCATGTTATAAATTTGCTGTTATTTTTTAATACTCGTAGTGCATTGCTCAGAAAAATGTTACATATGCTTAAGTTGATTTTTTTTTAGTTAAAACAGATTTGACTACATAGTACAGAGGGACTAAACCCTTACTGTGGCACAGTTTAAATATTAGCACGTGATGTCAGGTGGGAAGAAGGTGGGAATTCAGAGGCTTATAATGCTTTGCCTATCTGCGGCAGAGAAAATTGTGTCTTACAGTGTGCAGTTACTCCTGAGCTTGATGAAGTAGAGATTTGCACATCAACAGTGGCAATGTTGGGGTGTGTGGCCTTGGTGCTTTTAAGATGTTATGTAGAATTGATATGACTGTAAAATACTACAATGAACTGAAAATAACTGGACGAAACTGGGAGACTGGAATGAATGTCTTTATCTGTTAATTACCCAAACTTGTGCTGAACAGCTGCCAGTCTCTCCTTTATGGGCAAAATCTTCTTGTACCTTTCAGAATAAAGTCTGCACACACTGTAGTCAGTTAAGAATGCTTTATTATGTATAGTGCAAGTAGATGTCTGCAATATCCGAATCCAATCTTAATGTTCATAGCTTCTGCACTCATTCTGATCCCCCTGAATAATATTGTTAATATTCTGAAATGCTGGATATTTTATTTGACTTCTGGACTCATACTTGAGTGTCTGCATATCAGCCCAAATGAGCTAACTTAATTGACTGTGCCTGAAATACCTCCTAATAATATCAAAATCCTATAAATGTCTACATGCCTCCTTAACCTTGGTTCTCAAGCCCTGTACCATACAAACAAAATGTGTTTGTACTCAGATGCACTGCACATCCTGTTCTTATCAGTATTCTTGACAGAAGGTTATTTTCACCGATTTAAAGTGCATTTACTGAAACTGTATGTATACTGTGAAGGGCTGCTTTAATATGACTGCATTTCTAGGCTTATGCAAAGAGAATACTGTATTTTTGTCTAACAAAATACATTGAAATGAAACCTGATCTTACACCCTCATATGTGTATTTGAATGGGAGCATGCATATGTATTGGTGGAGGATATAGCAGGACCTGCAGTGATGATGCTGTTCATGTCAGCCACCAGGATTGGGAGAAGGACTATTACAAATGCCTCCATATCCTGCACCTGGCATGATGCAGGCTGCTGAGTGGGGGAAGACTCAAATATATAGTTTAACAGGGAAATTTAAAGATTACATGTTAACAACTAGAGGCATTTAAAACTGGTATGTTAACAACTATGGGCATTTAAAGATTGTATATTAGCAGCTAGGGACATTTAAAGATCATGTGTTAACAGCTAGGGGCATTTAAAGATGGAATGTTATCAGCTAGGAACATTTAAACATCGTATGTTAACAGCTAGGGGCATTTAAAGATTGTATGTTGACAGCTAGGGGCATTTAAAGATTGTGTGTTAACAGCTAGGGGCAATTAACAATTGTATGTTAACAGCTAGGGACATTTAAAGATTGTATGTTAACAGTTAGGGACATTTAAAGATGGCGTGTTGACAGATATGAACATTTAAAGATCATATGTTAACAACTAGCAACATTTAAATATCATATGTTAACAGCAAGGGACATTTAAAGATTATATCCATTGGACTAATGGGATGAAGGTGCTGTTCATCAGCAGCAAGCAGGTAGATGAAAGGATACAGTCACATGCACAAAAGCTGCCTTATGATTACCTGAATGATGCCCCCCCCAGAGTGCTTTTGCATCATACTGTAGAGGCTTGGAATGTGGTAACAAATAGGCTCAATCACATTGGAGCTCTCAATTATCATCAGGTGTGGAGCAAAAAGACTTAGTGCATTTCTTTGTAATCATAGCGCTTAGAATAGAAAACCTTGAATTAAAACCAATTTTGAATTAATACTAACTTTAGCTATGCTGAATATTCCTGTGGCAACTATGAAGGTATCACAGAGATGGATTCATTCATGTGACTAACTTGAGGTGATACAGAAATGAGAAAACACCAAGACTGGAGACAGCTGAAACTTCATTTTAGCAGCTTCAGCTTTATTTTTTTACTTAATCAGAATTGAAGTAAAGGCAAATACATTGCATTATATAGACTATTATTTATTTATTTATTTATTTAGTTGACATTTGACATTTGTTAACCGGGTTAGTCCAGCTGGGCTAAAAGCCCATTTTCAGTGGAGACCTGATGAAAAGCTCCAATAGAAACACTTTACAGTTCAAAATACTACAATCACATATAGAGAATTATTATACATGAGTTCCAAAGATACAGAGAATTATAATACAGAAGAAGTATAGTACAATAATATGATAAACAAATAATAACTTTTTTTTTGTTATGGGACAGTGCAGTGATGCAGCAGTAGCATTGTCGCCCAACAGCAAGAGGTTCTCTGGTTCGATTCCCGGCTGGGGTGCCTTCTGTGTGGAGTCTGCATGCCTTCCCTGCATTCATGTGGGCACCCTCTGGGTGCTCTGGTTTCCTCCCATGTTACAAAGGCTTGCGTTTGGAGCATTTCTACCCAGGCCTATGCTGAAAATTGCCTTTGTTCCAAGTCGGACTTTCCCGGTAAACAAATAAGTAATAAATAAATTACATAGACAGTGTAATTCAATTGAATTTTCCAAGAGAGTGAGAAAGGTTTTGAAGAGAAGAGTAAGTAAATGAGTAACAGTACGTACAGATGTACATGTGGTAGAGCAGTATAGACTAGGGATTTACTCTCAGAGAGGGACTAAAGTTAAGGGGAGAAAAATTCTGAGGTTTTATAGATGAAAGTCAGTGATGAAGGAGTGAAAAAACATACAGTAGTATAGTGGATTAGGTAGGGCCCTGACAGGGATAAGTCTAAAAGTTAAGTAGGTGAAGTTTTAGTTCCTTTTTGAAATGTTCAGGGTGAGGAATAGATCTTATGTGGACAGGGAGTTTGTTCCTAGCTTGGGCAATGGAGGATTTGTAGAGTAATTTACCGTTGGGATGGTAGATATCCAGGATTAATTGGTTGGATGTGTGGAGGGTACATGTAGGGGTGTAATAGGATACTAGATAGGAGAGGGCTGGGAAGGTGGATGGTTTGTGTACCAAACAGTGTGTGATTTGTAACTGTGAAAGTAGAAGTTGTTGAGGGAATTCTAGCCATTGGAGAGCATTGAGTGCAAGGCAGTGATGAGAGTTGTGATGATAGTTGGTGGCAAATCTATCTACTTTGTGGTAGGTTTTTTGGAGTTTAGACATAGTTGTAGCCTGCATGTTAGTGAGGACTGGGCCAGCATAGAGGAAGGAGGTGAGGAGAAGAGCCTGAGCTAAGGAGATCTGGCACTGGGAGTTAAAAATGTTCTGTTATGGTAAAGCAGACCTAGTTTTTGGTGGGGGGTGGGGTTATACTTTGTAGGATATGTTAGTTAAATTAGAGCTCATCATCTATGATCTCATCATCTAGGAGCTTAGTGTGGGGTTCAGGTTCTGTGATGGTCATATTGGAAGATGTGATGCAAACGGTGACATGCTGAGAGAGAACGAGGAAGAAAAAGCAGAAGTTTAGATTATTTGGGGGGTTTAAGATGAGTTAATTATCAGACAGCCATTTTTAAATGGATAGAAATGCATCTTGGGTCTATGTGTAGAGATCTGAAATGTTATTGGAGATGTAATTGAGAGTGGAATTGTCAGAATACTGCATTAGGGAAGATAGTTTGCAAGATGTGTGAAGATCATTTGTGAAAATGTTAAACAGAAGGGGACCCAGAATGGAGCCTTGGCGTACACCAGATGTGATAGGAAGTGGGGGGGGCAGGAAGACAGCCAGGTGACAGACTGTTGCCTAGTGGATAGGTAACTAGTGAACCACTGAAGTGAAGGAGGGGAGAGACTGAGGTTAATAAGTTTAGATAGAAGAATAGGGTGAAAGACAGTGTCAAAGGTTTTGGAAAGGTTGAGAAAAAGATAGGCTATGAGTTGGTTATTATGTCTAGCCTCTACTACTTTATGGATAAAAGATAAAAGGGTGGTAGTTGTGCTGTGGTATGGTTGAAAGCCATGTTGAGTGGGTGTGAGAAAGTTTTCCTGAAGGAGAAAATTTAGTAGCTGAGTATGAATGTATTTTTCAAGTATTTTAGATAGCGGAGAAAGAATGGCTATAGGTATGTTGTTTGATGGGTCAGTAGAATTCCTCCCTTTATGCAGCAGGATATAAAAAAGTCATATGACTTGAAGTAGCCAATATGAAGCACAGTATAATAAACATATATTTAAAATCAAATGAAACATATTTGTTATGAAACAAAACATGGTAGTATATATGAAGGATAAAAAAGGTGTATGATGTACAGTTAAACAAATTCACCTGGCTCTAGCATACATGTATATATAATGGCAGTTGTTCATGTTGTTGTGTGTTCTTGCTTCTGATGCCTTTTGCCTCAGGCTTGGAGATAACATCATTGCACAGCTGCACATGGTGAGGGCTAGGTTCCTCAATGGTTTTCTGGATCACATGTCTGGTAACTACATATGAAACCTATAAACTAAGAATTCTTTGGCAAACCTTTGATTGGCGCATCCCATTTCTAACATACTAACCTGTGCTATAAGCATATCTCTCAACTGTCCAGATTTTTGCAGAATGCCCAGTTTTGCCTCATATTTTTGGTTTGCTTCTCCTAAAATTGTCAAATCGTTCAGGACTAAAATCAGAAAATAATGACAGCCATTTGAGTTTCAGACTCCATTTCTTTTAGAAAATTCATGCTAATGCAAACTATATTATTCTATCAACTTTATAAGTTTGTAAGATCAATATTTTAAAAAGTGTCCCTATTTTTGGGCCTTTGTCTCCTATTATTTATGGCTTTGTCTAGATTCTTTCTTCTAAAGGTTGAGAGGTATGGCTGTAAGGTCTGCACTGGCTGCCGTCCATTTAGAGACTGACATTTACAATCTTGCCTTTAAACTTTTATGCTGTACACAGTCTACCCTTTGTCCCTTACCATGAAGTTCTACATCTAAGCTCCCCAATTGAAGGGCTATAGTTGTTTCTACAGCCTTCTATGAGACGTCGAGTTAACGATTTTTCACCTGCCAAGCTTTGATCCTGGGAAATCAGCTACTGTCAATGAAAGAGGCATGCAAATCTACGGTTTCCTTCTCTGAATACATCTAACATTCAATATCTTTAGGAGAGTCTACCTGTATGCTAACAAATACATTATTTTCAAATCTTATTTATTTCAAGGACTTATTCACGTCTAACGTATTTGCAATTGTATGCAGAACTTAATTTATTGATTTGCTGTTTCACAGTTTTATGTAAAATGCCTAGTCACATGCATTTAAATAAACAAATAAATACATCTCTAGTTTTATAAAACAAAGCATAAAGTGCCCAAAGTATGTGATGGAGTTCACCACATTAAAAACACAATGGCCTACATATTCTTATCTTTCTCTTTATAGTTATACTTTCCCATACACTGCAGTCATAGTGTCTCTATTACACAATGCATATGTTGTTTACATCACTGCTTGCAATAACTTTTTTCTGAACTTTTTATTACAGGGCTGATTTTACTGAGCTCTGAGGCTTTCCGCTGGGATTACAGAAGATGGGGTAAACTTTTCATCATCTCTTCTAGTGAACATTTTCATACTAATTGGGGTGTACTCACTTCAGGAGACCGTGATAACAGAGTATGAGTACCCAACTCCCAAGACATACAGGTTGACTATGGAATCAAAACCCTTTATTTGTATTTGCTATTTGTACAAGTAACCTACTTATTCTCCGGAGGCCATCCTAATCTACCAAATAAGTGGAAAGAAACTATTAATTGTTGATTCTCAGCATTATAGTGGTGATGGGAGATAATAGCCATTCTGATAAAAACATCTTTATTGCATACCATTGTTTTCACTTTGTCAGATTATTTTTATGTGCTTTTGTCATCTATGCCTGATGACCATCAGCCCCCTCCTACTGATCTAGAGCCCATTTGTGCCACAGCTACTCACGAAATCCAGAGCATGGAGATGAGAGCCAACTAAAGGAGGTTGTCATAATGGAAACTATAGAGGTTGCTTGTGTCCTTCTGCACACTGAACTATGGAAGTCATTTAGGTGTTTTTATTTGTTAGACTCTGCACTCTCAACTCTGTTTGGTGATGTGGGTTGACATGCAACCACAGTGTGTATGATTCTATCCCTGTATGTGTGTGTGGTCCCATCCATAGAGTAAGACCTACTGTCATTGGCTTGGTAAGCCAAGCCTACATTCACAGTTAATGATTACATTACCTGCAGACCTCAACTTGCATATGACATATCCACCAGTCAGACCACCCTTCCCTCCCACTAGGGTAGCAAGCCAGTACTCACTGTTGATTCCTACCCACTCCCACTGCCATTCCCATCTGGCTCTTGTAACATCCAAAGAGATAGTCAACTCTGATTATTTAGCTCTAGTTTTATTCCTCTATGCCCAAAAGCCATGCAGTTCACCTTGCTAGATTTGAGGTGGGGACATGTTATACCACATGGACTAGCTATCTTGGTAGGTTTTCTTTTCTTATTACTCACATTATTTCCTTCAGTAATTATTTTAGTGCATTCTTAAGAATTTACAGAATACCTTTGATTCATGCAGATGTGGACTCGTGGCTCCTGCAGGTGACTTTAACCTGAGTATTTCCTTTATTTTGGGATCTGATTCCATGTACTCATTTTTAAATTCACCACTTATGATGCAATGGCACAAAAAGTATATACCCAACAGGTAGTCAGTATGCAAAGAGCAAATGAGCAATTAGATATCATATTCATGGCATAAGCTTGGTTTGCTTAAATTATGGTTTTGCATTTGATATTCTAAAATATGGTACCGCCTTGAGTACAGGTGTTTTTGTCTTCCTGTATATATACATATATATATATATATATATATATATATATATATATATATTTTTTTTTTTAATAAAGACTTAAAACATATATGGTATATGGTATCATCTGTAGTCATATGCAGGTCTGAAGGTCCATTTTTTTCAAAAGTCTGCAGTATTTGGACAATTTTTAAATGAACTTTTTATTGAGAGCTCTTGTGGTTGAGTGCTGCAGATGCTAAATGGAGAAAAATGGATTGTGTAAGGTAAGTGTGGGATTGTTATAGTAATGGAAAATCTTTTGGATTTACTGAAAGTCATCATTAGAAAGAGGAGTGTGTGTGTGTGTGTGTGTGTGTGTGTGTGTGTGTGTGTGTGTGTGTGTGTGTGTGTGTGTGTGTGTGTGTGTGTGTGTGTGCTGACATATATGGTGTGTGTCTGAGTTTCTTGTGTAGTGTTAGTGCTACAGAAAGGGATTTTCTAAGGTAAATTGTTGAGCTGCAGTAAGGGTTAGCAGACATTTGTAAGATGATGCAGGAGGGAGGAAGCCCTCCAGCCCAGTCTTTCTAACATGGAGAATGCATATATATCTTGAAGTTTCATTTTTGTAGATTGATTAATTTAAGTTCAATGTTGTGACTGTTTGTTATGGATAATACACTCGTGATTGTGGTGATTCTCTTTTACTTGCTCATTATTCACATCAACCCTGAGATTGTTTACACAAGTAAAGTGTGCTGTCTATAGCTTATGCTTCCTCATTTGGAAGTAAACACTGTGTTTGTGTAATGGTTACCAGCATCAGGTCATAACATTATGTGGTCCACTGACCAGATTACCTAAGTTCTTCAATTTGTAACAAGTGAGCTTATTTAACAACCTGTTTTCAAATTTGGAATTCCAGACAAAGAGAAAGATTGGGAACACTGCCTTAGTGTAATAATTACTATTCTCAGATCTCACCTTTTGCCATTTACAGTAGGTAAGGTTTTCAGTTTTTAGCAAGTCAGCCCATTTAACATTCTAAACTACAGTACTTGAAAAACAGAGCTGAAAGAGTGCACAGATCACAAACCTAATAAAAAAGCACTGTTATAGTAGGGAAATGAGCAAGCAACACTCATATTGATTCTAAAGCACAGTTTTTGATTATTCTTGAAGAGAAAACGAGTTATTAGTCACCAATCATTTAGGAATGTATAATGAGGAGTGTGATACAATGCGTAGCAATGGCCACTAACACTGATGTCATCTAATGAGGAGTGTGGTACAATGTGTATCTATGACCACTAACATTGATATCATCTAATGAGGAGTATGGTACAATGTGTGACAATGAGCTACTAACACGTATAATGAGGAGTGTTGTAAAATGCATAATAACTACTAACATATAATGAGGAGTGTGGTACAATGCACAATGATCACTAAAATGTTTAATGAGGAATGTGGTATAATGTGTAAGAATGACCACTAACATGTATAATGAGGAGTGTGGTACAATGCATTGCAATGACCACTAACATGTATAATGAGGAGTGTGGTACAATGCGTAGCATTGACCACTAACATGTATAATGAGGAGTGTGGTACAATGTGCAGCAGTGACCACTAACACTGATGACATCTAATGAACTGTGTGGTACAATGTGTAGCAATGACCACTAACACTGATGTCATCTAATGAGGAGTGTTGTACAATGTGTAGCAATGACCGACTAACATGTAAAATGAGGAGTGATGTACAATGCATAAGAATGACCACTAACCTATAATGAGGAGTGTTGTACAATGCATAACAATGACTACTAACATGTATAATGAGTGTGGTACAATGCGTTGCAATGACCACTGACATGTATAATGAGGAGTGTGTTACAATGCATAACAATGACCACTAACATGTATAATGGGTGTGGTACAATGTATTGCAATGACCACTAACATGTATAATGAGTGTGGTACAATGCATTGCAGTGACCACTAACATGTATAATGAGGAGTGTAGTACAATACGTGACAATGACCACTAACATGTATAATGAGGAATGTGGTATAATGGGTAACAATGACCACTAACATGTATAATGAGGAGTGTGGTAAAATCTGTAACAATGACCATTAACACTGATGCCATCTTGCCAGCTTTCTCATGGATTCAGCTTTTATCAGCTGACATAGCAGAGTTAAGAAAGCAGTCCAATTGAAGGCACTTAAAGTTCATCTATATTCAAGTCAATGTTTAAACTGAAAAAAAAACCTAACATAGTCATTGAAAAGGCTTCCATTAGACGAATTATGAATTGAAATGTAAAAGTTATAATGATTAAATTCCTTGGTGAAATAAATAACAACATGGCAAGGTGAAGAATAAAACACTGACAAAATGAGTGACAGAATAGGAAACAATAAAACTAGAGAAACTTTACAAAACAATTCAAAAAGGCAGTACATTTGATAAATGAGTTATGATAAGTAACAAAATTATGACTCTCGTAGATAAATTAATCATTTACCTTTTGAATTCTGAGCCAGATTTTGTGTATTTTGAACAAATGAGTTTCAGCAATCATAATACTTTCAACTGTCATTTTTTCCACTTATCCATCAGCAACCTTGGACTTGAAAGAAAAATTGGCAGGAAGCACAAAACTGAAATGTAGAAATTTCATCTCATCAATGCAACATCTGACGTTATGGAACTAATTGATGCAAGTTGCAAAACTCTTCACTTTGCTAAAGATGATATAATAAATTGATTCTATACATTTAATCTAACTAAAGAGCAATTTGTCCATCTGTTATTAGAGATGGATTTAAGGAGCATTGTTACCTTACAAAGAATCTATCACATGTACATCATTTACTTTTCCCTGTAAATCAAATGCCACAAAAGTCTGTTGATGCCTATCTGACCAAAATGAAGCACAGAACTAAAGGATATGAATTTGGAGTGCTGCTCAATTCATTGTTGAGAGACAGAAGCATCTGTGGCATAATGAAAGATAAAGTGGGGAATAAACATTTGGGAGAGCTGAAGTTAATGCATGAGAAGGATATGAATTAATATGCATTTGAATGAAGGAGCTTGTTGAGGAGTTGGATATGTGTAAGATTAAAAATAAGCAACAGCCTTGGAAAATAAGCAGAAACATTTAGTACAGCACACTGTATTGTCAGAAAAGCTACTAAACGTAACAGTAAAAGGACTTAAAGTACTTGGTTGTAACACAATTAAGCCTAAGAGGCCTCTAACTGAAAATATACCATGTTATTCAAAATATGGTTATTTGCATTAGCACAAACATTGTCCATGCATATTCTGTTAAGAAAACCTAACCATGCTCTGTTTGTGAGAAGATGAAGCATAGCTGACAGCAAACCTACACATAGCACTGATCTTGCTCTGTTTTGTTCCATTCTGGCAGTGTGAAGCAGTTCAAAAGCAGAAAACACCATTTCACCTCACCCTGCTGCTGAATTCATTACATTAAACAGTACAATTAAACTAATTAAATATGAAGCAAATACAATAAAATGAGGAAGGAGTCAAAATGCTGTTTTCCATGTTAGAAGAATGCCTTTCCTTTGCACTTATTTTTTTTTTTCTCTCGGTTAAGGTTCAGTAGATCACTGTCTAGCCTGCTACAACAGAACTTTTTCAAAACTCATTAATGCAAGTGCTGGAAAGAGAAAAGGAGTTGATTTCTGCCACCAACCAATTGTGACAGAATTCTAGAAGTTCTTTCCTAAATAGTATTTAAAGATGTTTTGATTCCATTTATGTTAGAGTATGTACAGCAGCAGACCTTCTGAGATTGAGATGATGGTCTTGGAAGGTAATTTAGGTATAAAACTACTATGAATTTACCTTTTTATTTGATGAAATATTTTTTGTTTATCCAGAAAATGGTGACAGTTAAACTTTGATTGTGTACCTAATAATACAGCCCAGACTAACTGCAACGTGTTACACTGGAATGAACATTTACTTGTGCGTTAACAGTGCCATACACTTAACATGCTTACGCTATGAGTGGGCAAAAGCAAATGCACTGAAGATCCGAATCCCTGAACTCATTTGCTGAAAAAAACTGTAAAAAAAACATTTTTCCAAGTGATTTTTGCAGGAAGCCAATCCACTGTGCCATGCCGCGAACATGAAAACATGCTATTTGGTATTCATTCAGCTGTGCATGATGTGTAGTGCTGCCAACAAAGGGAACTGGCAGAATATGCTAATTAAAGCATAAAGAGCGAAAGTACATGCTAATTAACCAGTCTAACATGGCGGAGCTATTCGGGAAGCTAAAATGCAATCATAAACACTCAGTTTAGGTTTTGCCATGTACATTAGAACTGTTGGGAATATAGGCATGATTATACTTAGGAAAAAAAAAACATGTTAGGGGTTGCTGCTGCTATTATTATTATGCTGTATGTGCAATGGGTTTTCAATCATGATGCTGCTGTTGATGCTGCCAGACCTGGGACAAGAAGAAGAAGGGTGCTTAGACCTCATTGACTTATCATGGTCTGCATGAAATGATTGAGAGATACAGGACAGACAGGGAAACACTGGAATAAATATGCAACCTCTGCTGCCCCTCACCTCAGGCTACAAGGAAATTGTGGACAACCCAACCCATTGGAAACAAAGTATGTTTAACATTATGTATACTAGATACTGATACTTTCCATGGACCCACAGGGGATATATTAGGGTTGTCACAGGCATCAGCCTCAAGAATATCACATAATTTTTAAATGCAATGTTACTACGTGTGTGGTAGCATATCTGTTTTCTATGAACACAACAGGAAAGAGCAAGAACCATGCAGGGATTCTATGCAATAGCACACTCCCCTGAAGTATTGGGGACCATAGTTTGCACTCACATAGAAATAAAACCCTTACCTGGAGAACAGGGAAAGAGGTAAAGCAACAGGAATGTTTTCCAGTCTATACAGTGTCAGGTTGTCTGTAATGCCCAAGGGATCATCTAGAATATTTGCGCAAGTAACCCAGGCAGTTTTCCTGACCCACACATATGGTACACTTGTTAGCTATACATCAGGTTTGCTGGGTAGGGTCATTCCTCAAGAGCATCTAGTGGGGGATGCAGGTTATGCACTGGGGCCCTAACTTATGACACCTTTAAGGAAACCCATAAAACCTAGATGACCAAGGATACAGCAAGGCCCATGCTCAGATTAGGAATATAATAGAACATGCGTTTGGTTTGCTTAAAATCAAGGTTCCAGTGTCTAGACACATAAGGAGGTGCACTGCAATATGACCTGGACACCTGTGCCAGAATACTGACAATCTATGCCATGTTACACAATATAACACTTGGGAAACAGCATCAACAAGGACAGGAAGTGGAAGGATCACTGTTTCAAGGACCACAAGAAGGGCCAGCAGCAGCAGCATGTACAGATGAGGAATCTGAGAGAGAACCACCAGCTGCAGATGGTGGTGGCAGACGGAGGTGTGCACAGTATGCCCTGACTCTGGTTAAGAGACAAAAGGATAGTAGACACAATCACTACCTAGGTCAAAGCCTAAGATGCCATGCACATATGCATAGGAAATCTATGCCTGAAATACACCACAATCTTTACTTAGCCATGCAATGGGTGTGTTCAGGTAGCATCAGACAGGCATAACACCCAGGGACACAAATGTTACCTGTAAGTAATGACAAGGTTAGTGTGGGACCTGTAAATAAAAACAAAAAGTTATATAACCGCTTACTCTCTTGTACAAATGCTTATGTATCCCTATGCAGAGCGTTTTGTATGATGTGTACAGTTATATCAGTAATATCTCTTCTGTAAGAAGTTTTCAACATACATTTGCATTTTAGAAACATAGTTTGCATCAAGCATTTTAATTGACCATCATTCATAAAACATGGGACAGGTCAGTTATACCCTCATTTGTACAACTATAACAAGAAGCAAGACTGAAGAACTTAATGGCTCCAATGCTGTAATGACAACGCTAATGGAAATATGATGTGGTTCAACAATTATAGAAGTAATCCATTCACAAATGAGTAAGAACAAGAAATCAACAACTTTAGCTCTGCAATACATATTGACAACCCCAGTCTTGTAAATAAGCAAGTATCAGCTATCCACTGTGTTCATTAGGCTTATGTGCAACCCTAAATCACAGTGACATGTGCAAAGGATAAGGCACAGTCATCATAATTTGCACAGGGTAGGGCAATGGCAAGGCTGACACCAAAGAGGTGACTGTGTGCAAGTATTAAACACAAGTATCTCTCAGAGTATACAGTGTTCAGGGCTGGTAACAACAGATGTATTGCAATCAACAGTACTGTTTAAATAGCTTGCATGTTTGTAAAGAGGTATGGGCAAGTGAATTTTTCTTTCCAATGTATGTGTATGCATGAATACAATCAAGCACCATGCTAGCACTATGTCCTGACATCTTGGACAGGTGTGAGCCTTGCATAGTAGGCTATTCAGCTCAACACCATCACCCCTGAGCATGTGAACCACCACTGACATGAGTTATAGTGCTACTTCCATGGCCCTGGCTAGAAGTTGGGGTACTACCTGAATGTGAGCAATGTTTGCTGGATGAGCCCTCATCAGGACAACATCCAGAACTATGACCCTGTGGCCTAACACATCTGAGTGTGGACAGTGCAATCACTGATGGAGCAGTGGGTACAGTGTCACTGCAGGAATAGGATCTTGCATGGCCAAGTCTGCTAACGTCAGAAGATGTAAGTGGCTCTCCTGCCATGTGAATGTCCACCCTCCCCAACAAACATTCTTTCACAGAAACTGCCTCATCCAGCATGTCATTCATCCTGGCTAAGGAGTTGCCCTTGCATTTCTGGGACTCACATCAGAATGCATGACATTAAGTAGACACTCTATCTCTTCTGAGGCCCATGTGGAACATGCTTGTGCCTTCACCATGGCCCTACACATATGTCTGGTGGCACTTATTGACACACCAGCTTCTGGAGGAGATTGGACAGCAGGCCTTCTATGAGCGCCACTACCGATCCCCTTTGTGGCACCACACTCTCAGGATGGCTAGTGGAAGAGGTAACTGGCTATGCAACCAGAATAGCCACACTAGCCTGACCAACTGTGTCAACCTCTCTATCAAATGTCTCTGTGTCCTAGGTATGCACAGGCATACTGACTATGTCTGAAACATGGGCAGGGAATTTGGGACTCACAAACTCATTGTCAGACTGATCATCTGCACTCCCAAACTGTGCCTGTTTATCACCGCCATCATTATCAAAGGCTGCCGATACTCCAACATATGCAGTAGGAGTTCCATATTGCCACTTTCAGGACCACCTATGATAACAATCAAAACAACAAAACAAAGAGAAAAATGGAGAGTAAAACTGATCACATATTTTCCTTTCAATAAATGTATGTTAACCTTCTTAATGGATGATAAATCTACAAAAACATTACTGTGGCATAGATTTACCTTATATACAATATTAGCAATAAACTAATGTGTGCTTAGCATGTGCAGGTGGGCTGGTGGCCTGCAGTCCAGAAGTGCCTGTATATGAGAAATGGAAAGAAAAAAAGTATGCTAGTATCAAAATGCAAATGAAACAAGAAAAAGAAAATATTCCGCTTCACAAGTGCAGATTAAAAAAAAAGTTTCTTATAAAAAAAATTGAACTCTTTGCTGTCCCCCCCTCAGACCCAAATCAAACTCCACTGTTTCTGCATGACTATAGTCTGATTCATCATTATTGCTGCCTTTCTCTAGCTCTCTGTCTTTTTCTATATATACATATCAGTATATAGATATAGATTAGATATAGGTATACATATAGAGAGAGATATCCATTTTATAGATATATATATATATATATATATATATATATATATATATATATATATATATATATATATATATATATTTGCTTATATCAGACATCTTAGGTGCATAAAAAGACATAGCAGTGACTCTTGCCTCTTGCATACTTGGAAGGTTTGCTTGTGACACTCTGGGTCTGTCATCCACATTTGCACCAACATCAGAAATTCTGGTGGAATACTTTGCTGAACTATCTGGATCTCTGATAGTAGACATACACTCTTCCATTCCAGCTAGTGATAGTTCAATAGCAGGATCATTCCCTTTAGCTACCTGTTCCTAAGCAATTGCAATGGCCCTACGGTGGACAGATGTTATCATGTAAGTTGCCTGGTGCCTTATCTGGGAATAGGTTCTCTCATGCTCTCTGACAGCATTAAGGTAGTTGACCACCTGTTCCCATATCCTGTCTTGGGCAGATTGGTCACCTCTACCTCTCATTAACAGGAAAGCTCCATGATGATGTAAGGCCTGGATAATGACTTCATTTTTTTGCATCACTATATGGTGTCTTACTAGGTACATGTCTTCTTGAATGCCATATATTTGTATGAGATGAAACAGAAGACAGACCAAAAAATTAAACATGTAATAAACAGACAAGATAATTTTGAGCTCAGTTCTATGTAACTGTATGCATCCAACATACACACAATTTATACATGTTAAGTGCTCACTAGGGCTACACAAGAGTTAGCACCCCTGACCCGCCCATCAACCCCCCACTAATAAAAAAGAAGTATGTTTAAAATTCAGTTATCAGTACAGATCTTATAACACTTCTGTAATGGAGATAACACAAGTTTAAACTTTGTAATACATTTCTGCATTAACAATAACAATTATAAATGCAGGAACAGAAAAGAAGTGTCAAACTGTAATAACTGCCATATCTACTGCTGTAGAGTTCAGTCCAGTACAAATACACAAACATACGTATTTTTCTTTTCCTGCAAACACAGATAAAAATACCAGACCTTCCTACATCATCTGCAATAAGATTGCAAACATGACATAGAAAATGAAATAATAAATTTCTCATTTAGCATTCAGTAGCTTAATTGTAGAAATACAGACATGGATTTGGAAGAAAGAAGAGATAAAAGTAAATACATTTAAAATAATACAAATGCTTTTCAGCTCACTCCACTTCATCTTTTAATGTCAAACTTAAAGCATTAGTTAACAATTAACAACATACCTTGACAATACAGCACTGTAGAAAATAGATACATCTTCCAAAGTTATGTTTTACTAGCAATATCAAGCTCCATGCTTCAAAACACTTTCCGTAGTAGCATGCAAGGGCGTTAGATACATAATCACATTTAAATATGCCAGAGTCAGCCCTGTGAGCACTGTGAGTATGCAAATGAGTTGTGAAATCATTAGCATTCATGAATTCCAAAAGCTGCACTAAGTGCTGGGAATAGAAACATGGTGTAAGGACCTACACAATTACATACACATTCCCTAACAATGCAAGGGACAGCGTTGAGAAGTGTCCCATGTTAATGGCTTTCAGGTGTCTATGATTATTCTGACTGCAGGAACAAACAACTTTCGCAGTCTCCCGTCTTTGATATACAACTGCTAAGGGTATGTCAGAGAGAGATGATACTTAAAAAGTCTGCAAGCACATTGAGTGATTTAGGAATTTGGCAGACCTAACCTTCAAATACTGGCTTTAATGACCACAGTTACCAGCCCTTAGTAAGAAATATTGTTCATATTAATGGGAGTACTTTAAGCATTGTTAGAGATAACATATGACAGTAAAATGGAAACAGTGTAGCTATTACAAAAGCATAGATAATGAAAGGCAGCACTAGACAGAAAGGAAGGTATACACCTGCAGGTTTTTCAGTCTTTATTTAATATCATATTCATACATGCCTAAGCTGTTTGCAATATCCCAATTATACATGCATTCACTGTCAAATGAGAAAATACAACTTTCATTACTTGTTCCTGTTGCACTTTCAATGTGAGTTGATACAATGTCACATTATCATTACAACTAAACTCTTTATCACATTGCTAATATATGTATTTCTGTCAAATCTGGGAAATAATGTGAAATGATTGCTTTCAAAAGCCTTGTTTGAGGGTTTAAACCCCTACAGGACCCTGATGCAACATAATACATTTGTTTAAACATGTACAGGTAAAGTATTTGATCTATAATAATTGTTTATGTTACTTTCTCTTGCATCATTTGTGTGAGACTTGGCACCATGAAAGACACTTTCATCGCTTAAGGAAAAAAATGTGAAAATTTTAGTTTAGGCTGTCATGGGTAGCACGAACCAGCCCGGCAGCATTGTGCAGTTGTCAGCCCTATGGATAGTACTCAGAGAAGAAAATACAACTGACAGGTAACTTTCTCTATGGTGCAAGGTGCAAGTACAGTAAGTTTATAAATGATATCTGATGCATGGTTTGAATTCACTTATATGATACTTTTATATACTGTTGTCTGAATACATGTTTAATCACATTTTGGGATACCATTGTGTTGTTTAAAAATCAGCTGTTGTCACTGTTGCTAACAACATGTGATCATTAGTCTGTCTATTTTTACATTATTTGTCATAAGCTGCAAGTCTGATAATGTGTTCCAAAAAATTCATGTCTAATGTTGCAAGGAAGATGTGAGATAGAAGGCTTCACTAGAATGCACTTCTTGCTATGGTCATTGCAAAAGCTTCCTACTGAACTATCCACCCTTGCTTCAACTTTCCTATTTAAAAAAAACATCTTAAAGAACATCTTAAATCTCACTGGCTTTGTCCATGCTCTAACCCTGCCTGACATCTTATTCCCCTTCTTGCTCTCTCTACACTTCTCTTCCATACTATTCTTTGATGCTTATTTCGTAATCTATATATAAAAAAAAATATGTAATTTTGTTTATCTCTCTGTTATTGCATATTAACTTCAACCTACTAAATGACTTATTACTATTTTGTTCTTACCAACATAGCCAATGTACTGTAACTTACTTGACAAAATACTATATATTGTATTCTTTGTCACTGCTAGTTCTTGGAGTTTTTCTCCCCTGGTCTCTACTGAAAATGGACATATATCCAGTTAGACTAGCCCAGTCAACAAATGTAAAATAAAATAATAAATAAATAAATGTGTTGCATTTACTTTATTTCCTGTATTTTTTATATCACATATTTATTTTGCAATGTTGGTTCAATATGTTCTCCACTCAGCAGCATGCAAACAGGGATCACAACTTAAGGGAAAAAGTGAATAATTTAGTTTAGGCTGCCTTAGGTTACACATACCCCTGCAACAGGGAGAGTACTTACTTCAGTAAGTGCACCTGACAGATGTCAAATTCTGTGGTACAAGGTCTAAATGATGTGAATTGAGAGAAACAAGACACATGAAGCTTTGCTTAAATCCTGTTTACAGAACACTTTCCCATTAATCACCAAATTTACTTTTCCATTTTTTTTCATGTTAAGGTACAATTGCTCTCCACCTGGCAGTGCACAAACACAGTTCACTACTCAAGGAAAAAAGTAAAAAAAAAATAGTTTAGGCTGCTTTAAGTAGCACAGACATACCTGGCAACTGTGCACTTTCCTCAAAACTCTAGACAGTACTGAGAGAAGAAATTCTAGCTGTCATAAAATTATCTCTGTGGTATAAGGTGTAAGGCAGTGACTTTAGATAAATAATTCAGTGTATTAAGGGTTTGAATCCGGCTACAACATACTTTTTAAAAAGGGAGTTAGAAGCCTATTTTTCACAACTTTTTGAATAGGACTGTACCACTAAAGAAAATTGAAAATGTTAAATCTGTTTCTTTGAAGCAATGTATCAGTAAGTCTTGCATAATGAAACTGTGTTCTTTAACATATATGATTAATGTTTTACAGTTTTTTATTGTTTATTTTTTTGGCATTTGTTTACTGGGAAAGTCCAACTGGGCATGAATCCTATTTTCAGCGGAGGCCCAGGGAGAAAAGGACCAACATACATAGTTCAATTAATAAACTACATAATATTATCACATGAAGGGCAGTAGCAAATAATAGAATTGACATACAGGATAATATCAAATCAGATCAGAAAATCATACAGTGAATATTAAACCACAATCATAGGATACTGAACACATGGTAAAGTACAATAAATAGTGATAACCAATGGTAAAGATGTTAAGCATTTTAAATATGGGTAAAAAAATCTAAGAGAAAAGAAAGAGATTTTGCAGTTGGGGAGATTAGGAAATGGAGTTAAAGCAGGGAGCTATCAGAGAAGTATTTGGGGCTTTGGCTAATAAGAAAAGTAGGAAAGGAAAGGGGAAAAAGAAGAGCAAGGAAGGAAGAAGGAAGAGAGGGGAGAGAAAGGAAGAGAAGGAAGGAGTAATAGGTAATGCCAGCTGGTATAAGACATTTACAGAGCCAGAAGTTAAGGAGAAATCTCTTTAGAGATTGTTTGAATATGTGACTATGTGGCATTCTCTAATATCTGTAGGAATATTGTTCCAGACCTTGGCTACTGAATAGGAATATAAGCAGTGATCAATAGATTTTTTTGGTTTGTGTATTTCAATGAGGTGTTTCTCAGATAAGTGAAAAGGGATATTAGGTAGGTAATAGTTAAGAATGCTGTTGGTTGCTGGCAGAATGAGGATTTATATACCATTTTATGAGCAAGGTGCAGTTGGGTGAACTTGACATAGTGAGATAACTCAAGCCAATTGAGAGCAGAGCAGTGGTGGGAGTTGTATGACTGACTGGCTGCAAATCTAACTACTTTGTTTTGATCTTAAGGAGATGTGAATGTTGGTGGAAATGGGTGAGGTATATAGTAGTAAGGAAGGAGGTATGTATTGGCTAAAATAACTCTTGAGGACTTGGTAAGGAATTTTTTTGATCTATAGACCATGCCCAGTTTTGGTGGGTTGTTTTTATGCACTTTTGAATACAAAGATCAAATTTCATTTGATCATCTATTATGAAACCAAGTAACTCTGTGTGAGGTACAACTTCAGTTTCAGTATTGCTGAGAGAGGATATTTTGAAGGTGTCTTTTGTGTGTGTTTGGGATTTGTGGAGAAATAAGAGCAGGTTTGTTTTATTTGGATTTAGGAAAAGCTGATTGTCTCTGAGCTAGTTTTCAATAGAGTTGAAAGCCTGCTGAGTGATAGACTGTAACTGAGAAGAACTATTAGATGAGCAAATGGCAGTGGAGTCATCTGCATATTGTATAAGTGTAGCTTGCTGGGAAGATGTATGTAGATAATTTATAAATATATTAAGAAGGAGACTGCCAAGTATGGAGTCTTGTGGGACACCTGTATTAACTGGGAGAAAAGATGAATAAGTAAAGAACCATTTAACTGATTTTAGATGGTTAGATAGGTAGCTAGACAACCAAGTGACTGCTGTAATGGAAAAACCTAAAGCAGACATTTTTAGAGTAGTTTATGTGCGACTGTATTGAAACCTTTAGAGAGATCAAAAAATAGGGAAGAAACTAAATTATTATCTCTGGCTTTAATGACATAATCCAAAAAGGCAAAGGCAACAAGTGCAGTTGTTGTGCTATGATCTGGGTGAAAGCTGTTTTGGGTAGAGGTTAATAGATTTTCTTGGGGTAAGTATTGTAAAAGTTGTTTATGAATAAATTTTTCTAAGATCTTGGAAAGAAGGGACAAAATTGCAATTGGTCTGAAGTTTGTTACTTTAGTGGAGTTTCCTCCTTTATGAAAAGGAATGATGTAAAATATTTTCCAAAGACATGAGGCATATGACTCATGAAGCAACAATTGATCAAGATATAGATTGGGTAGGCAATAAAGAGGGCAGCAATCTTTAGATATTCATATGGGAGATTGTCTACAGAGGGTGAGGATTGTGTAATAAATTTTTATACAGGAAGTAGAGACAGATTTTAAGTTGAAAATGGCATTGTTAGAGCTTTGAAGTTTGTCAGGGTTGGCATGATTCTGCAAGGAGTTTTTGGTGAGGGTGGCTACTGGGTCTATAAAATGGGAATTAAATTTAGAAGCTGTTTCTAAGGTTGAGATATCTGGACAAGGGTAATAAGTACTAGGATTTCCCTGGTGTATTTTTGTTTTGCTAGTGGACCAAAATTTTGTGGGGTTGTATTTTTGGTTACCTGTGGATTGAAGTAATAATATTTCTTATCAGCAGTAATTTTTTTTTGTCATGTTTTGAAGTTGTTCATAGGTTTGTAGGTCAGCTTGAAATCTGTATTCTTCCCAGTTTCTCCAAGCATTGTCACTCTTATTCATTAATTGTGGGGTATATATTATGTAATCGAAAAATAATTTAAGCGCACGGGATTTGATATCAAAATGCAAGTAATTGAGCTGTTAATAGTGAGATTGCGGTACAGTGAAGACTGGAAAATTTGCCCTTACCTCACTGTAGTGGGATCACGTGTTGGTATATGTAATTAGCGGAGGGTGTGGGGGGCATAGCCCCCCACAAGACTGAGATTGATACAGTGGTAGGGAATAGAGGATGGACTATTTAATGTTATTAAGGATGTCATTAAATATCTTGGAACTGCACCAGCTGAAATGGCAGAGAAGTATGGGAGGGGAGAAAACATATCTGTAGACTTAGAGGTGAGCAAGGTAAGCAGTCTTATGTGACAGAAAGAGTATATATGTAATGTCACTAGAAAAGTTGTTAGAGAAAGAGCAAGGTAACAAATTATAGCAGATGGTCCAATGTTGTAATAATTATATGTGGTTAGCAGAAAGAGTTTCAGAGCAGGGTGTTAACCAGGTGCAGGTGTAGTTAGTAGAAAACCCTGCCTAAAGAGATACTAAATACTGCTGTAGTTCATTACTTTTGGTATGTTTCAGTAAGGGAAAGGTCACTGTTTACATGTTACAAACAATTGAATGCATTGGAAGTTATAGGGGAAGACAGACAGACAGATTTATAGTGAAGCAAAGAACAAGTAAGGTAAATTATGGTAAGGTAGATAAAGTTGGGGAGGACTTTTGCAGTGGGTATATAGCGTAGACTAGATAAGAAGAATCGGTGCCGAAGAGAAGGCCACATATTCCAGTATAAAGAAAATTTCCAGTAAACCTGTTAGATCTAGTGGGGGGTATGTTCTCTACAGAAGACCCTGCCCTATTTATTACAGAAGAATAGCATAGCTATGTTAGACATGACAGATAAATAATGTATATTATTAATTTGCCTCTGTCTCATGGTCCTTATTAGGGTCCTTATTATGGTAAACCTCAGTCTTGGATGCTGTTTGCTGGACAATGATAGCATGAATGACACAAGTTCAGTGTTATAGTTGAGAGAAAACAATAGTCAAAGTAAGACAGGGAGGGTTTGACTAAAGTTAATAATAAACAGAATAAGTTGCAATTTTTGCATCCTTTATCCCATGGGTTCAATTCAGAGATGTTACAGTAATATCTTAATACTGTGTATGCCCCGACATGACAATATGTCAGAATTCAACATATTTAACTTTCCAGGGTGCAAACCTTAAATGTTGTGCCTTCAAGCAGTCCATGGTTAAACACTGGAACCTGTGATGATAGGTGGAGCATCACATATGACACAGCTCATTGCCATGTTTAATACATTTACTGCTATGTGCTGTAACTTGTGCCATTGTGTCTACTAAGGACTCCATATGCTTTCAATTGTGCAAATGGGGTTGGCAAGGCTGTGTATCTTTACACAATACCAGTAGCATGCAAGATCTGAATTAGACATAAGTTCAGACATATGTTTGTTAACTTTTGCAGACATGGCTGGGGAGGGAGATAATGGGGTTACATTTACAAAATAAAGACATGGTGCTGAGCAGTCCAGAATATTTATGGCACTCCTCATGGAGTGCTAAAGCTGTAGTCTGCCACAGGGGGATTACACCAGATATCAGTATAAGGCTGAGGCTTGGAATATCAATTTCCACTGCAACTGGCATTCCATGCAATAGGGAAGATTGTCATCACCACTATAGTGACCTTAAAAAGCACAAGCAGGACCTCCTAAGCTGATGGGAGGTATTTAAGAATGGGAACATCCCCCAGTCGTGCAGGTAAACTGACCCATAACCTGTCTATGATAGGGAAGTAATGATCTAACCAGCCAATGCAGTTACTCATTATGTTTTCATATATATTTCTTTTCTTTTTGTGAAGCACAGGTGCAGAGGAGATAGATGCAAAGCCTGAGGCACATAATCGAGATTAACATACTTCAGAGAGGCACAGGGTAAGTATGATTCATGTAATAATTCAAGCCACAATGTTATTTTCCTTCCTTTAAGCACTAGCATCTCAAACAGGCATACCTCATCCTTTATCTCAACATGCATGCCTTCCAGTAACTCTTGCTGCTTGCATTAGTCTATTAGAATACCAGCTTTACTGTGTGTGGCTTCACTAAACAGAAGCAGCAATTATTTTTTTAATTGATAATTATTTATAAGATCTTAACAATTTGTTTATTTAAGGACACATTAAGTGCCTTTCCATCATATACTGATGTTGCAAAAGTGAGGAATAGTAAAATATCCTAATTCTTTATCTATTATCAAACCATCTTTGTTAAAATCTGCAGTACTGTGACATGCCATGTATCTAATTATCTCTTTTTCGACTCCCTCCACCCTTTCTTTCTATTTTTGGGGGGGAATTATAATTTATTAACAATCTATTATTTGCATAATTTGCTGCTGATAATTAATCATCAACTGCATAGAGAGAGGTACACCGACCATTGCAGCTCAGCCCACCATACCTCCATAGATGACAGTTCTTCAGTGCTACAACCTGCCAGTGTTGCCCTCACAACTCCTGCCCTACTGGTCAAGTGTGAAGTAGCTCTGTCCTGTTTGCTAGTGCAATGGTTATGACAGGGCTGGTGGAGGATATAATGGGCATGAGCCTCAGTGCATGTATTAGCTGGATTTAAAAGATCCTGCATCACATTGCAAAGATGTTGACACAACTGGCACTGATCCAGGGAGCTACTGCAGGAGACAGTGATGGACAGTTTTGAGGGTGAGAACTAGATTCTCACTGTTCTCAAGCTGGATGTGGGTGTGTCTCTGATGTCCCCTTCCTATCCCCAATCATGGTGACCCCTAATCTTTTGTCTCTATCACCACCCCTGTCTGTATTTTATGTCCTATATGAATGTGGATGCCTCTTAACCTACTCTACCTACCTTTCCCTCTCATTCCTTACTCACCTTTTCCAACCCCCCCAAAATGGTCACCTGTCCCTCAGAAATATCATACCCATTATGTAGCTCTCCACTTTGTTTATGTGTCATTCTGACACAATTAGTTTGGTCCAATTGGCCATACAACATTATTCTGTTGTCACCCATCACTGGTGTAGTAAGTCTGCAAAGTCATGAAGTTGTGTGCACAATTGTACATTGACATTTTAAATAAGTGGATATATATAGTGCTCTCCCACAACCCTCCCACAAATTCTTGTATTCCTTCCCCTGTGTGCTACCATCTGCTTGGCAACCCCATTTTGACAGCTGTCCCATACACCTCTCTTTTTACATGTTTAATCTGGTCAAAAATGGAATCACATACAACATATGGCTAGAAATGGCCCACGGAAAAACCTTCAGTTGATGTCCTTTGCACTTGCTCAGAGATTGGCATAATAAAGAAGTTCTGAGTGACAGTGAATACTGTTTAACTTCTTATTGCAAAACCTGAAGATTTCACTTTAATCTGCAGTTGTCCAGTTACTGTTACACAAATGTGCTTAAAAAGTTGTTTAAGGTTGTATCTTCTGGTATTTAAGCCCTAACTTTGACAGGATTTCTGTCTATACACACTGAGCTGAGTGGAGAAGGGGCATTGACTACAACTCTGATTTGAGATATATAACTATAAGTATCCTATTTCTTTTGCTTATTTTTACTATTTATTGCTTCTAGCAATTTATATATAGCACTTTTTATTGCCTGCTGTATACTTTCTACTGTATGTTATTGCTATTAACTAATCTGCATGGTTAAACTAAAAGTGTCTGCCTTACAGGACCTGATAAATAAGGTGTTTACAGTCACACTGTTTTTAGCTAGTTTCACTGTGTGAAAGGTATTAACGTGGAGTTTTCTCTACTTGTTAAGCACCTATTTGTTTGTTCTGATTTCCTGCCAAGGAGTGTATCATATAACTGATTTGTTTGCAGTTAAAAGAATTCTGTAGAGTCTCCTTGCTCCTTTATCTGTTTAAAACTTTCATTTTGTGGCTCAATGCTGTTCTTCTGCTGTGATAAACATTTCTGCAGTGTTTACTGTCTAAAAGAGTGCAAGCTCAAAGAGTGTAGGCTAGTAGCTTTAGTATTGTTCCCCAGCCTCCCTCCCTGTTGGTGTTTTGCTGTTATACTTGGTGGCTTTGCAGTTGCCCACCCCTACTGTTAATTTGATCTGGGACACTCCTCCCAGTCTAGTGTCACTAGCTCATTCTACCTAATACAGAAAGGACATTTGAGAAGGCCAACCCACTTAGTTTCCTAACCTTGAATTATCTTCTGCTTTGCCTCCTCCCTTTCCTTTACAAAAAAAACTTTGCTAGAATCTCCATGTGTTCTGCTTAACTGTAACAAAAAATTTACTCTTGTTTCCTGCCTTTCTTGTAACTAGTCTAGTCCAGATACAGATTTGCTATATCCAGGACTGTTTGTAAGCTTCTGAGCCCCCCAAGCCTGTCTGTGTTGGAGGGAAGCCTGCTAGCTTATCAGTGGGAGTGGTAAGCACTAGGTAACCTATCTGCCACATAAGGAGTGGTTTCTGGCCCAGAAATTGTAGTTATTGGCTGTTTGGGCAGTTTTGCCATCTCTCTCAACTTCCTGATTTAAAAGCCCGCATTTGCACTTGTTTCTCCCCTTCCTGTAACTAGTCTGGTCCAGATACAGATTCTTAGTTTTAACAATTGAATTTGCTTATTCTTGCTCATCACTTGTTCAGAACTTGTTGTAAGCACTTAATAAGCTACAAATTACTACAGCACTCAAACGTCCTCATTACCTAGAGGAAAACAGTTTTTGTACTTACTTTCCTCACTTGCTTAGAGAAAAACAGCTCTTGTACTCACTTTCCTCACTTGTCTGGAGGAAAATATTTTTTATTCAGGCATGTCCAAGGGTCAGCTCCCAGTGTTCTCTCTTTTCCAGCTGATGAATCTGGGCATCTTGGGGTAATGTAGCAATTGTCTCATGTACAAAGACAACCCTCTACTCCTACCACCCAACACTACACCCTGTGAGAGATGCACTTATCTAGCCAAACTGGAGGTAAAGCTCTCTCAAACCAAGACTGAACTTGACAGTCAAGAGGAGAAGGTAAACACTTGCACCACACTACACTCATCACATAGTCCCACTAAACCTTCACCACCAAAATCCACACACAGAAACACAAAAACATTTGTGGTGGCTCTCAATAATAATCTGCTCAAACAACAGAGACCTCCAAAGTAGAAATGCAAGCAACTGCCACCCCCAACACAATGCAAATGACACATAGCCCACAGACTCAGTGTGCCACTCAACCACAGCCCATAAGACAAAACAACATACCGAACACACTAGTCATAGGTGACTCTATAGTCAGGCACACTGATGTCCCACTCACCTGGCTAAACAATGAGAATGTTACTGTCAGCTGCCTGTCGGGTGAAATGATCCACCACATAACCCACACACTCAGGTCACTCCATAACAAGTACAAATATGATTCTGTCAATGTCCATGTTGGTGTGAATGACCTGAGATGTACCTCCTTGGAATACATGAAAAGAGACATGGAAAAGCTCTCCAATCTTGTAGCCCAGGCAGGTATGACCCTAGCCCTGAGTAGCACCTTGCCATTGCCCAGAATGATACCGCAGTACAAGGACAAAATAATTAACTTCAACAATTGGCTAAGCTTCTGGTGTCATTCTAAGAGGATCCAATATCTGTCTGCCTGGGATGACATGGTCGACAGACCATGATGCTTTGCCAGAGATGGCCTGCACCTGTTACCCCTGGGTTTCTGGATACTGGCTAAGGCTCTTGCCACCTCTATAGTGCCTTTTTAGCAAAGGTTCAAGTGACAAATTTACCACCATAACAGGAACAGGCAAGCAGAAACTGAGGGCAATGCTACTCAATGCTAGAAATCTAAATTTCAAAATGCACTCCCTCGAGGCACTCCTTAAAATGGAGAACATCGATATCTGGGCAGTGACTGAGACCTGATTCAAGGCTCCAGAGAGCACCCCTGCATTACCAGGCTATAACTCATACCACACTTTTTGGCCACCTAACCTGGACCGGAACACCAAAGGCAGAGGTGTGTCCATATTCATTAAGGATATCCACACCTCTAGGCTAGTTGCTCAGCATAATGTATCCGAGGTTATCCAAGTGCAACTAACTCTGGGCAAAACAGCAATCCAAATTGTAGCTTGCTACAGATCCCCCACCATGCCCAGAATTCCATCTCCTCTTTTCTTGATATACTGGAAAATATTAGGGTTCAACCAAACACCCTAATAATGGACGATTTTAACTACCCCACCACTAACTGGGAAAACTACTCATGTACCAACTCCTTTGCTCAATGCTTTCTGGAATTCATAAATTCCAATGCCCTGGATCAACTTATCCACACCCCCACCTAGACCTAGTCATTACCAACACAAATGATCGGTGTTCCACACCTGAATTCAACTCCTCGTTGATCAGATCCGACCATAAGATAATCACCCTAGATATCCACATCCCGCCTCCACCCCCCATTAAGGAAACCATGGTAAAAAATTTCACCAAAGCCAACTTCGTGCTTCTTAAGACAGAAGTGGCAAACTTTATGACACCCATGCAAATGGACAATACAGTTATGACTGCTGAATCCTACACAAATGCACTCTATAAGCACTTAGATGAGTGCATGGATCGTGCTATCCTAAACAGAACCAAGACACTATCCTCCAAAAAAAGGAAGCCAATCTGGTGGTCCCCTGCCATAAATATACTCTACAAGAGAAGGAAGAAACTGTTGCAAAAGAGAGTAATATCCCATGAGTGGAGGAGCTCCTTGGTCAGCTTCAGTAAGAAGCTGAAATCCCTGATAAGATCCTCCAAAGCTAGCTATGAAAACAAAATCACCACTGATTCTAGGGACAACCACGAAGCATTCTATAGCTATGTCAAGAATCTCGATGGCAACACCCATATCTGCACTGAGTTAAAGCACAACAGCAGGAAAATTACAGAACCAACTGATATTGCCAACATCCTGGCAGATAGGTTCAGTGCTAACTTTACCCCCCACCCCCTAAAAGGCCCATATCTATACAGGAAGAATGCAGAGTCCCTGTAATCACAACTATGCAGGTAAAAGCTGCACTCTCTAAAGCCAAAAACACAGCATCCTTGGGACCAGACAGCATCCAAGGCTGCATTTTACATGAACTTCAGAATGAACTGGCTCCCCACGTAAGCACCATGTTCAATCATTACCTCACATCAGGCTTTGTGCCCACTGAATGGAGCACAGCAACAGTTATCCCACTCCACAAAGGGGGAGCCACCACTGATCCCAGGAACTATCACCCTATTAGCCTGACGAGCCTGGTCTGTAAGGCCATGGAACATATCCTCACGGAACTCATAAACAAAGACATTGGTAACCTCCAAACTCTGGACCTCACCCAGTTTGGGTTTGTAAAAGGCAGGTCATGCCTCCTGAACCAGATCGACTTCTTTGAGGCAGTCACCAAAGACGTAGATGAGGGTAAGGTGGTTCACACAGCCTATCTTGACCTCGCCAAGGCTTTCAACACCATCTCCCATTCTGGAATTAAAGCTAAACTCACTAAACTAGGTATATATCCCTACATTACAAGATGGGTTGCCAACTGGCTCACTGACAGAACCCACACTGTAAAAGTTGCAGACTCCAAATCTGACTTCAAACCAGTGACAAGTGGAGTACCACAGGGTTCAGTCCTGGGACCTCTCCTGTTTGGTATCTACTTCTCTGAAGTACAGGCTAACACAGAAGGCCTTTGGCTGTTGAAGTTCGCAGATGACTGCAAACTAGGAGCCATGGTCGAGTCCCCAAATTATGTGGACATCCTAAACAAGGGCCTCACTGAGACAGATGTCTGGTGTCAGATCCATGGCCTCAAGCTCAATGCCAAAAAGTGCATTGTCATCCCCTTTGGTAAAAACTCTGTACCCATGAACTACCACATAGGCGACAGTCTACTTAATGCCAAATGTGTGATAAGAGACCTTGGGACCCAGGTGGACAGTAGTCTCTCCTTTGATAATCACATCACCACAGTAGTCAGGAAATCCTTCTACATGGCACACCTCATCACAAAAGGGTTTTCATCCAGGAAAAAGGAGGTCATTGTTCGCCTCTACTCAACACTCATTAGACTCATTATAGAGTACAACACCCCTTTTGGAATGTACATCACAAGACATCTGCAGCAGCTGGAAAGGCCACAGAAGTACCTCACAAAGAGGATTACTTGCTTCAAACAGATGCCTTACACTGACCGTCTCAAAAAACTCCAGCTTTACTTTGTAGCATATCGCCTACTCCGAGGTGATCTCTGCCTAACATATAAAGCTATGTCAAAGCCAGAGCTGTTGGACATGCTACACCTAAAGAAATCCCAATCCCTCCAAGCTACATGCTCTAGGGACCTAAACCTTGTCACCACAATAAACAGGACATGCTGGAGGGATAGATTCCTGTCCCACATACTTCCCACACTCTGGAACAAGCTACCCATCTATGTCAAGCAAAATTCCTCATTAGCACTCAAATCTTTATGAGTAGATGAGAAATAGGAAATACACTTGGGGGATCACTCTTCTCGACAGGGGCACAGGAAAATAACTTTATTGGGTGGTGTAAGCCAGGGAACATTGTTGGGTAGGCTTACTTAGGCCCTTGGGCCGATAGCCTAGTACCTACCTATGAACCTATAAATCCACTGTGCTACAGGAATACAGAGTAAAGTCATGCTAAAGGTACAACTGTAATACAGTTAATTTTACAGTTCTTAGGCTGCTGGATGTACTGAATTTAGGAGTTCCTATGTGGTATATTGACATAAATACCCTGTTTGTATCCTGATGTTCTGGCTTAGTGTCATGGGATCGAGTATAGCTTTAAGTCAGTTTATTACTTCATGACATAACATATTCCTATCATATAGCTAATTACAAACATCTGTATTTCTCTCCATATAACACATTTCCTTGATATAACATTGGAATAGTGCAGCAAGACATTACTTTGAAAAACATTGCAGCCCCAACAGGGAGAATTAGTAAGCCAACCTTATCCTGGTTAGGTATTCACATTTATTGCACTCTCCCATCACTTATTTGTACCTATAGCAATCAGTTTGTTGTACAGAGCATGACAAATGAATGAGGATTTAATAAGTAAGACTAAAACATCCTATAGGTATTTCTACATGTCCCATGAAACATATTATTATTATTATTATTATTATTATTATTATTATTATTATTATTATTATTATTATTATTATTCTCTGCATCTGTTTCTAGCTCTTTCTTTTCAGGACAACTTCTTCAATAAGTTGTTAGTGTGCTTGAATTGTGTTATTTTAATGCTTTGAAATACTAATTACTTTGCAGCATGAAGTGCTAATACTAAATGTCTAGAATGATTTTTGAATAATTTTAAGGGTTCTTATCCAGCTACTAGATAAGTGTTACTGAATATTTTTGGTACTGTAATTTAGGTGTACCTGTTGGTTACATATTGTTGTGATCCACCATTATCCTTCCTCTGTCATAATCTGCTCTAACCTTGCCTCCATGTCACCCTGTCAAAGTATCTTTTCCTTTCTGTATCATTATTCTTCCACTTCTGCATTTGCACTGTGTCTGTCACCTGGAAAAATATGCAAAGAAGGCTAAATGGAAATACATGGCTTATGGCAATATTTTGAGATAGGATTGCCTCGATCTGCATTACTCTGTCTCACTTCCCACTGCTGTGTTAAGCTTTGTTTATTCAGTTTAAAGTAATTTTGAACAAGATGAAGAGTTGGATGTTTGGATTTCAGTGGTCAATAGGATAATAAAAATGAATACAGACATCCATGTTTGCTGAAATCTGCTGTCAAATATTAACTGTCACAGTTATGACTTTCTATATGTTGTGCTAAGATAATATGAAACAAAAACTCCGACTGCAGAAATGCCAAATTGTTTATTCAAATACCAAATGAAAGCAAAGCTTTCAGGTAAAAAAACCTTCATCAGTGCTGACAATTCTAGAAAGTAATCCAATTTAAATAATGCAAACATGAGCACATGACAACAGCCATCCAATAAGACCTAGCAATAAGTAATTAAAATGTATGAGTGAAAAGAAACATATAAATAAAGATAAAAATATGTAGCAGATATAAATCAATGAAGTTGTCTTTGTTTCTTGACGAAAACTGGTTTAATGCTAACTGCACTATTCAGAGCAGAGTTTTGGTCAGCCCCTAATCTTAAGATCCAACTATATTCACTATATTCTAAGTCATTGTTGAGATCACCACCCCTAATATTAATTTCCACATGCAATCCTACTTATGTTGACTATCTTGGGACATGCATAAAATGTTCTTCCTTCTATGTTGGGAAGTGCAGTTGCAGCTTTAAAGATCATATGATTGAGCATAACTGAGATATACTTAGGAAGATTTTAACTAATGCACTTAGTAAACATATCTTAGATACTGATGAAACTCATGTGTTTAGGTTTAGAGTAATAGATATACTACAGAGGAATATTAAGGGTGGTGATTTCAACAATGCCTTAGAATATAATAAATATAGTTGGATCCTAAAACTAGGGGCTGACCAAAAATCTGGTCTGAATAGTGCAGTTAGCATTAAACCAATTTTAGTCAAGAAACAAAGACAACTTAATTGATTTATATCTGCTACATATTTTTATCTTTATTTTTATGTTTCTTTTCAGTAATACATTTTGCTTACTTATTGTTAGGTTTTTATTGGATGGCTGTTGTCATGTGCTCATTTTTGTATTATTTAAACTGGATTACTTTCTAGAACTGTTAGCACTGATAAAGGGTTTTGTAAAAGTTTTGCATTCATTTGGTATTCGAATAAACAGATCAGTATTTCTGCAGTTGGAGTTTTTGTTTTATACAGTTCCTTTGCTTTCCTCTGACTTGGTTTGCCAAATTAGTCCATTTATTTTGTGTGCTAAGATAATACTCAGGTATAAATGCTTTTCTTGGCATGCTGAAAATGCTTGAATACATACGGATGAAAACATGTTTCATGATGTCTTGTCTGACTCATGTGGCTGTAAACGTTGGTTAAACCTTTACTTAAAGCATCATTATCTTGCTGCTATATTACTGTGCCTATTATCTGCTGTGAAGGCTCTCATGTAGAGGTCTTTGGGTGAAAGTGAGTACAGAGCAACACAGAGTACTGCTAATTGCCATTGTAAGTTCAACACTTCAATATATGATTATGCATGCACTAACACTTTGCCATCAGTAGTGCAAATCAACTTAGCAGTGCTGGGCTCAAAGAGTACAATAAAAAAAGACAAAATCAAAGAATTATAGTTTTCTGTTGCACAATGTATGTTTATATTACTTTTGTCAAAAGCTGATTTTGATTTCACAGTGATGCTGAATCACTTATTTATTTGTTTAACATATATGCCTACTATAAACTTGTAATGTTATACCAGGTTGGTTAACCTAGTATTAAAGAATCCTTCACTGTCATTCTGCAGTGCACTGTCCTATGTATGACTTGCATTTTTGTCTTACAAATGCACATAGTGCAGGTATGAGACAATACAACTGTGCAATCTTCCCAACATGAAGTTACAGCAATCAGTGATAATCCACTGGTGTGTAACAGTCAATGTGTATGTCACCCATTATGTGGGATGTCAGTGTTCCTCACAGTAACACAAAGTACAATAAGAACAGTATCTATATTTCATTATAAAAGTATGCCATTACATATGACAATCATAGTTCTGTGCACACATATGCATTTGTTGTGCAACCTGTGATGCACAGTGGCATCTCTTTTACAAGTATTCCAATGCCCATTTTCACATAGTTGTTTTCTGTTTCCTCCTGTGATGCTTGTGACTAATATAGTGCTCTCTAGATTATATAACGTGGATAAGTAGGAGGTTTGGTTCCCAGCATGGAGGACATATGTGTATGCGATACTATGTATAACACTTGGTGCTGTATTCACTTTTCTTGTGAATAGTACATTTAATTGTTCTTACCGCTCTCTTATCAAAATTTTTGCAGAGACATGTATGAAACATACTGATGAGGTAATCCTAACAAAAGTGTGTCTGACCCCTTAAGAGTCAGACTTCTGTGGTGCTTGCACAGCTAATACAGTGCTCCCTAGATTGTGTAACCTAGATAAGTAAGAGGTTCAATGTCTAGCATGAAAGATGTGTGTGTGTGTGTGTGTGTGTGTGTGTGTGTGTGTGTGTGTGTGTGTGTGTGAGAGAGAGAGAGTGTGTGTTTAATGCTTATTGCTTTCTTCACTTCTTCTGAAGAGAGTGAATTTAAATATGCACACAGCTCTCTTAGACCAGCTTGTACAGAAACATCCTATATGAAGCACATTAAAGAGGTCATTCTGACAAAAGAGCACCCTCTCCCCTTAACAGTAAGACTTCTACTGTGGTGCTTACAACTAGCAGTACTCTCTAAATTGTGTAACTAGATAAGTAAGACATTCAACATCCACCATGAAAGACAGTGTGGGGTGTATGTGTGTGTGTGTGTGTGTGTGTGTGTGTGTGTGTGTGTGTGTGTGTGTGTGTGTGTGTGTGTGTGTGTGTGTGTGTGTGTGTGTCTACAGTTATGTGAGCATGTGTTCAATTAACATCTACTCTGGATTAATGTTTTAAAATGATAGATGACTACACCATCCCCTGAGCTCACATTTCACATTCACAACTTTTTTGTAACACAAAGGTGAAGTTATGCACACTGCTTGTACTGTAATAACACAATTTTATATGCATTATGTAAAGAAACCTTTGTTTTTTGGAAGTACTGTGTACACACATTTGTAAATTAATATGTGAAATAATAGTATCATGGGTTGAAAAATATATATTTAATGTTTTATAGGGAAATATTGCAAACATGTATTTTGTGGGGTGGGGGGAGAATGCTCCCATTCTTCAAATGGCAGGTATTTTGTGTGGCATCAGTAAGAGCACACAATTACAATATTATATTGTCTGCCTACACCCCTAGTTCAACACACTTAAGGAGTCATTGTTTTGCAAGTGAAATGAAGGTATTTTGTGCAAAATAGTGTTACGCTATTCTCTATAATGTGTAATAAGATAGGTAGGATGTTTGAATACAGCAGTGCTTAACTTTTACAAGTATGACTGTCCATGTAGTTTTATACACATTTGTAGTGACAACTTTTACAAACCCTGATTGGCTATAAAAGTATTGTTACCAAATACATGTCCTTGGCAATAGACTGCTGATGTCATCCCTTCATAGATGCTGTGTGTCCCAGTTTTAGTCATTATTCCCCTGTGGTGCTGGTTACTGATAGTGTGCTCTATAGACAGTGCAAATGGATAGGTAGGTGATTTGATTCCATCACTGCTTCAATAGTGAAACAGTTATTACTGTCATATACTATTAGCCACCTCACAACCACCTTTATGTATTCTTCTCATTATGAATTACAGTGGCACTCTGTGACACTATCAACTCCTAGCATCATCAATGAAAATAACTTTTTGTCCACAGAATGATTGCATGCTGCTAACATACCTGCAGTATGCCCTATTTAGCTTGCACATTTTCCTGTGTTGCCTGACTTTGGTAAAGTGCTTTGTGCATTGTGCAGCTACATATGTAGGATAACAACTGAGGAATGATGCAAAGTACGGTATAATTCAGACTATATTTAATTAAGTGCTTTTCATCCACCACTTTAGAATGAACTTCATCAGATCTGATGAAGTTCATTCTAAAGTGGTGGATGAAAACTGCTTAATTAAATATAGTCTGAATTATACCGTACTTTGCATCATTCCTCAGTTGTTGTACATTTAGTTTGTTTGGTCATTTTTTGTTATTTACATATGTAGGATGTTGGAGTCCAGCTGTGCGTGTGTCTTTCACCCCATACTATCCTGCAAAAACATATGTGATGTATAGCTGTACAGTGTTATTGTGAACTTTGAACACTTTTTAGCATAAACACCAGCTAAAAACAGAGATGATATCATCCTTTTAACTGTACACTGTCTCATTTGTATCTCAACATTGTTGTGTGGGACTTGCAATTCAGGCAATGATGTTTAGCTTGTAATCTTGGATAGTTATTTGAAATCCATCCATTACTGCACAGACTACATTGTTTCAATGTTATTGTGATTGTACATGTCCCTAACACTGTTGTTAGGCATATTTGTTTTGTACACATATAGATGTTGATCCCTCTTAATAAACTCTAGGACAATTTGCCACATTGCAATGCTTTTATTCAGAGTAATGATGATGTTTGTTTTCTTGTAACATATATAGAAAGTGTCATCCTCTGGTATAAGGGAATGAGACAATATGCTGTCTGCTTTTGATATATCACAGCAATTACAGGGTCATACATCCCTTATAGAAATAGCATGATATAATGCCTTAACATAACCACATCTATCACAGTTGTAATGACATTCTGACCATGGTGCATTCACCCTGTAAAATATGTGTTGTCTGTTGTCAAATGCCCCTGGGTTTAGCATCCACATTCAGTGCCAGTTAGCATTGTTGTGCCTTATACTGTAATGCATAAATGACATGCACCAAAGTTGTAATGTGCCCATTTACATTGTGAAAGTCCTCCATAATTCCTTTCATCTCAGAGATTGTTTGCCACACATATATCTTATGTAATTAGTTAGCATAAGTGGATTGTCATACTACTTGTAAGACTTCCACTGTGGGATTTGTAGATCATCCAGATGTCATTAGTAAGTCGCATCTCATGCAGTTCAATTCCTGAAAGGGACAACATTATATGAATGCACCGATGTTACATAAACATCATTGTATCAAGTCATTAATATATTTTTTTATGCTGGACAATGATATGTTATCACAGGTTGTAATTGCACTGCAGGAAAATGTTTATTCTGGCATGTCATGTTCTAAGTGCTCCTGTGACATGTGCATTGAGTACTGGCTTTTATAACATACCTACACAGATAGACTGCTATTCAGTTCTGGGACAGAGTGTGTCCTACATGATGGAAATGGCTTGCTTGTCAAAAAGCAGGCATATTATAATTCTCAGAGTTGTGTAGACAGTAGGATGTGTAGCTCCTTTTTGGTATTGTTAATAAATCAGATTGTTCAAATTATATTTATACTTCATGTGTTTAGCCACACATTTAATTCAGTTATTTGTGACAACTTCCATTGCAATCTGATCACATGCTGTCAATATAGTGGTCTGGAGAGAGCCTTGTATAACAGCCAGGGGTTTGAATCTGGTAACATCTGTCTGTCAGACCAATGTGTCAGACAAAAGTGGCTTACATACACTCAAAGAGCAAGCTTTTTAGGTAGGTCATCGATACACCATATATGGTATGAAAGTGCTGTACACCCTTTGAGGCTGTTCTTCCTTACGTGACCTATATGTCTATGTCTGTGGCACCCATGATTGTTATGCATCTCTCTGATATCTATTTGGGCATGTGTATGAAAAATGACATGATGTAAATGTTTCTTAGGTCATTCCTTCCTCATGTGCATCACCTTTTCTCAAGATAATTATGCTCTGTATTGCATGTCTTCCTTCAGACATGTGTTTAATACATCAATTGTTTCCATCATACTATACAGCTTAATGACAGATGAGTGAGTCCATAAAATGTTCATGCTGTATGGCATGCTGTGAGATCATCAGAAAATGTAATTGTTCCTCTGTTACAATGCATTCTATTGTATTCCTGCTGTTGAACTGCTGTCATGTTACTGATCCATGTAATTGCATGTGAGCACGTCCAGTATTACTATGTCAGACAAGTCTGCAAATCAGCATTGGCAAAACTTCTGACAAGTCATCTGCTCTGTCTTGTCATTGTTCACTTATGCATGTTGTTTGTTATTTCAGTGGCGTGTATTATTTACATAACTATACAACACCTGTTTGTCTATTACATGCCTGTAGGTGATAAATCACCTTTCCTATTGGTGCCACTGGCATGTCTATGCATAAACATGTCCATTTATGAGTTATCTGACATTACAGCTGTAAGGTCCTTTTGATCTTGCGTACACACGGTGAAATGAATAATACAGAGGTGCTGTTAGCTTGCATACAAAAGTTCTCTATATATGCATCCTTATATGCAGTAACTACATTCTGTGCATTTACCCCTTAAAGTATCTTCTCCCCTTGCTGAATGTTATTTCAAGTCAGCATTTAATTAACATTTACAGCACATTCTCACTACCTTTTGTTACACTACAGCTTTATGTCCCTATCATATCCTTTATTAGCATATCCATTATTGTGCATATGTGTAACTGTGGGCTTGGCATTCACATCAGTTATCATTATTTTACTATCCCATGTTTTATGTCAGATATGCTTCTTATACACTTTTATCACATTTGTCTGTGGTATATGAGTACACTTTGGTCGTTTCCTTTCTTCAACATTACTAAATCATTAGAACTCATTTTAACTATAACAATTCCCCCATTTCACTTCCCCATGTTCTATATTGTTTCCCCTCTATTTTCCTTTAAATTCTGTGGGCTGCAGTGTGTGCTTGCATCTGAGCATTGCCTATAGGAGATCCATTTTGTTTACATTGTGCACTCATTATTGAAAGCACCTCTCCATGGCTGTACATACTATTGCTGGCCATGAAAAGGTACTTGCAACCATATAGGCATCATAAGCAGCATACATATTCAGTTAGCACTGTAGCTCATTTTGCTCATGCACTTATGTTGTTTTTATGTGTAACACTGCTTCTACATGATTTTTAATGAATCCATGGCATATCTTTTACTTGTGTAAATACACAAACATATTTAAAAGTACATCCTTGGGATGAAGCTACAATGTAATCAAAATATATAATAGAAAAACTAAGTACTAAACGACCTTCAGAGAATAAAAATAAATAAATAAATAAATAAATAAAACAGTACACTGATCAGGTCTAGGTTTAATACAATCCAGAAGTTGCTAATGAGTGCAATTATATAATGTAGACGTGACTACAGTACATGGCTGGTATCAAAAATCAGAAAAGTATTATATAACTATATCAGGAAACATAAGGAAAAATAGGCAGTGTGGCATATTTACAGTTAAAATACAGATTATCTTAAAACAACTGGAAGTGTTCATATCCTGTTAAATCAATTTTGTTAATAGTAATGATCTTGATACCTTCTTTAGGTGATAATTCTTTTCTTGTGCTAAACCTTTGCAAAGTGCTTCTTTAGAACATGCTTCACAAAATAGGTAGTAAGAGAAATGGGATGATGAAATGCTGTGTAGAGTACAGACCCTTCAAGGAATGTCTCTAGTAAGTGGTCCAATACTTGTATCAGCAAAGACTTCATCTGAGAATCCTTCCATAGCATGATCCTCAACAGCCAGGTATCTTAAACTCAGATGGCCATATGGGTTGTATGAACACTGGCATATGCAACTAAGGGCCACAATCCCTAAAACAAAAAGAAAGTCAGTCCAACAAAGTGAGCAGTGTAGCAGCTTCCCTCTCCTATCATTATGCTGGTTAGCTTTTTTGATAATTTTTTTATTTCTAGTATGTCAACTCATATATTTGGAAGCACTTTTGGTAACAAGGATGATGATAATGATGATCATCATCATCCTCATCCTCAACCCATTTTTCACAGTTTTTCTACATGAGTTGGGGTGTCATGTCAAATGTTGTCTCCCCCCCCATACAATGCGACTCTTCTACCTTCTTCAACAGTCATGTCTGACACAGGTCTTCTCTCACATAATCCATCCACCTCTTTGCTAGATGCTCTTTGTTCATCCTACCTTGTTCCTGTTGGTCTCAAATGTTACCTGATTGCCTTCTGCTTTCCTGCACATCTACCTAAGCTACCATAATCTGTTTTTTTTTACCTTCTCTGCAATTGGAATTACTTGAGCTTCTGATATGCCATCATAATTTCTTTGACTGCCCCACAGTGTGCAGCCTACCACCTGTCTAAGGCACTTTATTCCATCACCTCTAGCTTCCTCAACTATTCTTATTTCACTTCCCTGGTTTTTGTACCATGCTAGTTGCACTACTATATTTGCACCTTACTTTTTAGGTTCTTTGGCATTCATCTGTCACGTACCACCCTGGCACTCTGGTCCAGTTGGCTGTAGCCCTTCAGATTCTAGCTTTGACCTACTCATTCAGACTTACCTTCTCCTCAATCACCTCTCCCAGATACCTGAAGCTGCTAACCTGTTCCACTACTTTTCCTTTTAACTCTTTCCTCAGCTTCTTCTGATATCCTCCATCTACTGTCATTATAGCTGTCTTATCTGTACTCACTTTCATCCCATGTGCCTTCAGTTTTGCATTCTCTTCTCCTGTCATCTGCTGAAGTTCTTGTTCAGAACCTGCGTGCAATGCCATACCATCTGCATACAACAGCTTTGCTGATCTGACCCCCAACAACCTGTTTGCTAATGTAGTCCATCACCATTGTGAACAGCAGTGGGTTCAGAGCTGAACCCTGATGTGCACCCACTCCCACTGGGAACCCCTCTTTTAGTCTGAAGACCATTCATACTTATGTTATTTTGTCTTTGCATACAGCCTGCACTAATTCTACAAATATTTCTGGGACTTCAGACTATTGCAGGACTACTCAAATCAGCTTTCTAGGAACATCATCATATGCTTTCTCCAAGTCTAGGAATACCCAGTTGAACTCCTTCTGCATCTCTATCTTCTACTCAACTATCTGTCTTGTTGTGCTGCATCTGAACTGTTCATTTCCCATCTTACTTTCTATGACTCTGTAGAACTTCCATGCAGTGTAACAGGAGTTTGTTACTTCTGTACTGCCCACAGTTTTGAATGTCCCTTTTGTTCTTACACATTGATACTAGTATGCTTGTTCACCTGTCATTTGAGATACACCTGTCTTTCTATACAACTAAGAATACCCTCTGGAGCTATTTCTTTCCTAACGCACCCACCATCTTGATCACATTTGCAGCGAGCCTGCTGCTTTCCCTGACTTCATTTTCCTAAGCGCTGTTCTTACTTCTTCTAGGTTTGCTCCTTTTCTTCTTTTTGTGCAGCTGTATTTGGGATTTTCTAATTTCAGAAGCTGCTGGAAGTACTCATTCAATCTGTGTTTGCTGTCCTGTGGACTGGTGAACAGGTCATTGCCGGCATTCCTTATGAAGGGATTCCGATGATTATTTTCTTTATCTTTCTGTCTTTGCCTTTTTGTTGTCTTATGGTAAACATACAAATGTTATTGACCTGTATTTTTAATAACAGAGAAGTACATAAAGCTTATTTACAGCAGAATGAGAAATGTCTGCCTAACTAGAAAGACTTTCATTTATTAAAATATATGTATTTCTCCCACCTGCAGGAATCACATAATTTGAAGTTTACTTGATCTAAATCGGATACCTGAATCTTCTGCTTCAATTATTGTGATTCCATTCAACATATCATGCATTCTTCACACATTTAACTCTCTCCATTGAAAATCCATGCACCAACTCCTGCTCTGCTTCCTCCAAGGTATTCTTCCAGGAGCATGCACAAAATGCCCTATCTAATAAGGAAGTGCAAATGCTGGCCTACTAGCCACCCCACAAAAGGGCCAAAAACCTCTCATTTCATGCACATTACCTCTTCTACATCTCACAACCGCTTCTACATCCCCAACATCACTTGGCAAATGTTATCTTGAGACAAAAGTGACAACCATTTGCCCATCCTTTCTCTGTGCCAACTCATCCCCACACCATGGGGTCTTCTGCAATGTGAGCAAATATGAGCAAATCTGCATCCAGACCAGGGATAACTCCATATAATAAAGCCCAACAGTCCTTTCTGCTGATCACCCTTCATCCACTGCCTTCAATTTGCTAAAATGCTGGTTGTACCAGAAACAAGTGTGACCACCACTCAAACACTGTGCCTCTCTTATGGATAAGAAATATATCAATAATGGCAACCTTTGTTTAGAAAACCTTTCAAGGGTAATTGCCATCAAACAGAGAAAGCCCAGCACCAATTTATTTCATATCCTGTCCCTAAACCTGCTTGGCCTCCTCTAACCTAAGACTGCTAATGTTGAAGTCAAATCTTAAGTTTCCAGAGCTTTAGGCTCAGCAGTCCTCTGCGCACCATCTGCATCTATGATGTCAAATATATCATATATAAATCTTTTTCTTCACTGCCAGGGTATGTGAGGTGTTACAGATACTGTATGCCCAGCTCCCCCTGCCAGGAAGCTTTTACTCCTTGCAAACCCACAGCTTACAATTCCTGACTTAACCTCACCAGCCGACCAGAGCAAAACTACCCTCCACTAGCAGATCAAACCCTGACCACCTAATAGAGTCCAGATTCCTCAAACCTTCTGCTATGTTCCCTTCAGGTATCCCTGTTTAAACAGCTGGAATCTGACCCTATTCTGCCAACCTCAACAGCACCTCAAATCCTACCTTCAGCTTTCAAATTCTGCAAAAATTCCACTAAAGATCCTTCAGCTGACATATCCTGACCTGCCTCCCCTTTGTTGTTAAAGACATGTGCATTACCTGTAGATAGTCAGGACTTCACCATTTTGACTTAACTGACCCCTTCCTCCATGTTTCAGTTGCTCTTCCTATGTCTGCTAGTGCTCTCTTCAGCCTTCCACTTTCTTCTTTCACTGTTCCTCTGCAATGCCCTCTTCTACTAGCCATAATTGCCCATTTGCATTTTATAAAAGACCTATGCCTGCCACATGGCCTGCAGTCATCTTTTCTTGAAATGTTGCATACCTGACATACTTAAAAGAAAACATAGCATGAATGACTGCCTATCCAAGTTATAATCTCTCCTTTAACCACTGGGCTCCGTCAACCTGTTATGCCACTACAAATCACAATCCCCCTTTAGTCCTCATACTCCCAGTCCTGATCCTCACATTTTCACCTCCTTTGTACTCAAGTTTCTGTCCTTAAGGGGGAGAAAGATGAAGGAGGGGGGATGGTGAAGACAACCTCCCTGCCAACCCACTCAACCTCCTTATTAAGAGGACAGGTGGGATGCAAGAGAGAGAGGACAGGAGAAGTATGGGAGGGAAGAAGACCTCCCTGCACTCACTCTGAAAAGGGATGGAGGGGGGAGTTGGCTCACCCACTTAAACTTGGATATGCTGTATATCCCCCTCTCTATCCATGGTAAAGTTTTCCTCCTGTTAAGTAAAACAAAACACTAAGGTTGACCAGGCATGCTAGCAAAAATAAAAATGTAATTCAGTTAATCTTTAATCCAATATTTAGGTTTATAAACGCATATGGTGCAATGAACACTTGGGCCTTTTTAAGCCTAGCCATGCATCCCAGATCTCTAACAAGTTTTGATAACCTTGATAAGCTTAAGAAGGGACTTGGTAGTTGTCCAAGTTACACTTAAATTCAGTTATGGAGGAACTTTGATTCATATGGATGGAGGCCTGTTCCAGAGATGGGGTTGGCTCTGTAATGCATACCTGTCTATCCAGCAGGTCCTATTTATATCACAGGTAAGGATGAAGACTTTAGAATGGGTAATTCTGGTCATATTTGTTTTGTGAATATGCAGAAGATCCATCTGTATGGAGTCAGACAATGCCTTATATGCCAGGCATAGATCTCCCTTGTACAGCTTGTAGGAGACAGAATACACGGAATGGGCTTTGAGGTGGTCTGCACAGAACATGCTATTTATGATCTGTATTCTTTTAGTGGAGAACCTCAGTGGACTTTCCAGTTGTTGAATTTGCCTGGTTATGTACATACCAAAGGTGACATTGTACTCAATGTCAGCTCTGATGAGTGCCAAATACAGTAGAATGATGACTTCCTTGGCCCTAGATGCCATACCTCTGTTTATTAGTTGCACAACATAGAATGATTTTCTCACTACTGTAGACACATAATGGTCAAAGCCTAGATGACCATATTGTCTACTTGTGTCCCCAAGTCACTAACTTCTGGGTCGACTCTTAGGGATATGCTGTCACTATGGCTATTTCAAAGAGCAGTTAATTTCCTAAAGGATAGTATTTAGCATTTCTTGGCATTTTTGTTTTAGCCCATATCTCTGACACAAGTTGCTTGTCTGTGCCAGCCCTTCTTGCAAACCATTTGTGTTAGTGAAGGATTCCATAAATCATCTGCAAATTTTTCAGCCAACTGCCTTTGATGTTGGCTTTGACTTCAGAAAAGCAGATGACAAAAATAAATTGTCCAGGTCAAGGTAAGCAGTGTGAGCTACATTGCCATTGTCCATTACTTTGGTGACCATCTGAAAGAAGTCCAGCAGTCTGATTAGGCATATCCTGCCACTGACAAAATTAAAATAGGTTGGATTCTATGTCAGGAGGTTTCATATGTCATTAACGATCATTTCCATGATAATTCTTTCCATGGCTTTGCATATGAAAATTGTGAGACTTATGGATCTGTAGTTTACAGTGTTCATAACTAGCCCACATTTGTGCAGAGGGATGTCTCCATTCATGAGACACAAAGTTTGTTTGGAGGCTATGGTTAAATAGTGAATTTTCAGGGCCTGATAGGTCACGTTTGATGATTTTCTGAAGGCAGACATGGATATTGTTGGGGCCCATTAAGGAAAAGTTATTGGCCTTAAAGAGAGAGAGAGAGAGAGAGCATTGAGGACTTGCTCTCCTTATCATAGTTGGGGAGCTATATTTTATAATATTTCCCAAGGGGAAGCTAAGGAGAGAGAGAGGGGGGGTGTAAAGCTATAGCTGAATTTGTCTGACAGAAAGTTTGCTGTATCTTCTGGCTCAGTGATGCATATTGACATCTACATTTAGGTAGGGTGATCAAAAAATGTTATTTCTGGTAGATGAGCATTGTTTCAAAAAAATCAAGTTCTTAGAATGACAGAAGGAGATCTTTTTACTTCTAAGCAGCAAGATTATATCCCTTCTTATTTACCTATATATAACTAAAACATGTTAAGTTTCTCTAACACAGCTTAGTGATCTTGTAAACAGTATTTGAATGTGCTCAATCTCGTGATCATACTGGACATATTAAGTACAAATATATGCTTATAAATACATCTCTGCAAACTCATTTCTGCTTTGCCCATATAATATGTAGCACAAGAATTATAAATAGCTACATAAGTCACCCCTTTTGTCAAACAAATCTAGTGATAATATTAAAAGTTTTTACATAATGTTGGCAACATGATGGGCAGGACAGGTTTTATGTCTAAATATGGGACCAGTACACAATGTATGTTCATACAGGAAAGCCCTAACATTATTAGAGCAGATCACCCTAAAGTTTTTCCAGTCCTTGACATTTTAATTGTAAGGACCTGAGCCAACAGAATTTAGTCTTAATTAACTCACTTTTTTGCACATACATTTAAATGCTGTAAATGATGATTTTAAGTTATTCTGATGAAGTCCTAAATTAAACTGGATGAAGGTGTTAAATATATCTTGGATTAAACTTCTGAGTGAAGGATTTAACTGGGTTGCATGTTTTCAATCAAAACTTTCCTATTGTCCCCAGTCTATTCCCTTTATTATTTATTTTACTCATTCTTTTCTTTAAAAAAAATGCCCCATGACATTTACCTAATACATCCCCTCAACTCATACCTGCAGTATCATCCCTTCCCATACAGGGAATTTCAACCCTCAGCCCATTTCTGTATACCTTTGCCAGCTTCCCCTTTTATGTTAATCTATTTTTTTTAATAAATTTGTACCAGTTAAGCTAAAGGATACACAACCCTGAATAGGGTGCCCTTGGTGTGCTATCTGCTCAGCATTGCACTGTAAGTAATGGAAAGGGAATGAAACATACCTCAACACTGTTGCCCAGTGGCCATAAGGAGTTACTGCTCTGACATTTTTTGTTTTATGACAACTTTAATCATCTACACTAACTGCCAAGGTATAGAAGTGGTTCTACACCTGACCTCTGTACCCTGGAGTCTGATCAAAAAGTCACCATATAATTGAGAGGCTGAAGTCAGGAAGTGATTTGCCTTCACAGACCATGTAAAACCATTCACAGTACCCACAACCTTCCCCTTTTCATAACCTGCCCAGAACTTTGCCTACAACACTGACCACACTACCTTGTTCCACACCATCAGTTCCATCCTTCCATAACCCTCATGGTACTCTGATCTTTACCACTTATCTGGGCTTACTTTTTTATTTTATTTTTATATCTATTCTTCTGCTTCCATAATCACAACAACAACACAAATACCTACCCCAGGAAAATCAAACAACATCCTACTTACGTAAGCTTCATGAGTCTTTACACAAAATTATAAAGCAGATAACATCACACTAGAAAAAAGCATTGTGAATTCTTCAGTCTAGCACAACTCAGAATATTTTGAGTTATTCACTCTCAGAGGAAAAAAAACTTTCTGCAGCTGAGCTGTTTACTTAAATAGTCGTTTCATTTCAGTGCTAAGGAATTCCCACAATCAGTAAGGGTTACTTATATAGATCAAATATTAATCTGCCTTTTCTTAGACTTTATGGGAGGATTTTTTATTTCACTGTCATCTGGGTCATTTTGCTGGATTTTGCCTATCCAATCTTTCATTTTATCCTTCTGCTAATACTGAGCAACACTGTATTGAATAACTAGTGTGATAAAGGATAAACTCTGTACTCACTTTAGAAATATGGTTATGCATCTATTGCTATTCCGACAGTAACTACAGATACAGTTCCTCTAATATCCCATATTTGAAAATCCTACAAAAAAAAATCATAATTTGGATGGATGTATGGATGTATGGATGAATGGAGAGAAGGATGGATATATGGATAAACAGAATTATTCTACTAGAATGTCTTTTCCAGATGATATTGCTCAGTTCTGTATACAGATTCAGACAGAAATGCAACTGAAATTCTTTCATGTAACATATTCACTGTGTTAACAGTCATTTGCAGTGAACAACAAAGTTACTCTAGACTTATATATTGCTTCATCAGACCAGGAACTTGCTCAGATTGGAAGATATCAAAATACCAGAAACTGATTATTTTTGTGCAAACCTAGATAAAATTAAAGAAAGATTATATACTACCTTAAATACAGTGATAAATTAATTCCAGAACAACATACGTAATAGTCAAAAACAAGGTCTGTTTTTTGACTTGGTGAAAACTGACAAGTTATTGTATGGGAAACATTTATTTCCTTTAAGGCAAAAATAGGAATTCTTTTAGTGTGTTTTTTTCCCAGAAATGCAGTGTTCCTGAGCAGCAATTTCATTCCATCCCTTGGCTTCATTGCTGTTTGATATTTCCTTCATTATGTGTGGAGAGATTCATTAGTTAAAATATAATTTGGGGAGACTATTGTTACATTTTGCATGTTTATAACTATTAAAGAATACAGATCACCTAAAGCATGATGCCTGTCCTTATTTGGATAATATTGACTGCATAATTTCTAGTGGCTATTTTAATTCAAGATACATAAATGATGTGGCAGTTACCAGGACTGGAAACAAGATTTATTCTGATCATATATTCTTGTCTCAAGGGATGAAAATGGCACATCTACGGGATATTTATATTACAAGTGAAGAACATGCTGACCCACCTTATAGCATGCCTTCAGTTTAAGAATTAATTACTTGCTTCTGATTAACATGTTATTTGCATTCCAATTTGCTGCTGAAGTTTTTGGTTTCTTAGATCATTCTTTGGTTAATAATTTTAATTCTGTAATATGCTAGCCATTACATTACATGTGACAATTTAAGAAAAATAAGATTTCTTGCAGTTAATAAACTTATGAAGTGTATATAAATCAATGACCCCAAAACAAAGCTGGAAATTTCAGAAAGGGAAGCTGAATGATATTTTTTGTAAATAGGGAAAACAAGTCAGACGTTTATAAGTCAGGCAGCTACAGTAATACATTGAATTATTAGTGCCGTCAATGTCACAACAATCTTAAGGAAGGCAATGATCACATTCAAAGTCTGAAGGATGACTATAGAGAATGAGTAGGCAACAAACAGAACAAAGCCACTTTTAATATCAGTAGGAAATAAAGGTCTCCCTCCTCTCTCATTCTCTCTCTTTTTATATATATGTATATATGTACATATGTACAGATGGACATATATATATATATATATATATATATATATATATATATATATATATATATATATATATATATATCTTTAGACTTAGAGGGACAGGATACCTTTTTTAGTTGGTTGATGTCCTGAGTTACTTGCAGTAGTTTGGAAAATGATTTATATATTTTTTTCAGAATACTATCTTTTTGTAACTGTTTTATTTATAAGGGTAAATGGATTATGCTTATTTCTCAGAGTAAACAGAAAATTGTAATTGTTGAAAACACTTCTACTGATATTCAGGAGGCAGATCGTTAGATATTGCCCCATTAATTAAATAAATGAATTTAATGGATTAAGATTTCTTAATGATTTTTACCCCCCACCCCATTTTTGGAAACTCCTCTAAGGCATTTTTGAATAGGTGAGTGTTTTAAATATTTTCAGGAGGACAGGGAGATTCAATAAAGCCAACATGATAATTTTACACTGTGTGCATGTTGCTCTGTGATGTGCACATGGCCACAGACAGCTTCGGATTCAGTGAGTGTTGTGTAGGTGCGCATCCCCATGCAAACAAGGTAAACACTGTGGCATTCTAATTACAATATATGCAGTGGAATTGCATGCCAATCAGCCAATCCAACACAATGGAGCTATTCAAAAAGCTATAAAGCATCAATGTACACTCTGTGCTGATTTTTCCTGTGAATTCCAAAACATTTGGAATACAACCATAGAAAGGAGTCTACACAGATAGAATGTTAGGGGCTGTTGCTGCTTTAATTCATTTGCATGTGCTTCAGGCTGAAGTGAATGCTGCTGCTAAGAGTTTCATAGGTCCATAGGTGTTTACTAGACTAACGACCACAAATACCTTTTTAAGCCTAGCCATGCATCCCAAATCTCTGACAAGTTCTGATACCCTTGATAAGTTTAAGCATGGGCCTGGGAGATGAACCATTTACAGGTTACCTGTGTCCATTAGATATATAGGTGCCAAACCACAGATGAAGTTCCAGTTTTCCATCCAATTGTCCAAGGTTCACTTGAATTGGGTTAGGGAGGAACTCTGCTTCACATGGATGGGGAGCCTGTTCCATAGACAGGGTAGTCTCTGGGATACATACCTATGTCTCCAGCAGCTCCTAGTTATATCACAGGCAAGGTTTAAGTCTTTATAATGGGTAATTATGGTGCTGTTTGTTTTGTGGATATACAGGAGGTCCATCAAAGTGGGGTCTGACAATGTCCTGTATGCCAGGCATAGATCTCCCTTCAAAAGTCTGTAGGAGACATAATACAGGAATATGACCTTGAGGCAGTCTGCATAGGACATATTACTCATGCCCTGTATTATTTTAGTGAGGAACCCCTGTGGATGTTACAATTGTTAGATATGCCTGGTTAGGTACATACCAAAGAGGGCATTGCACTCAATGATTGTCTGATGAATGCTGAATCCAGTGGGATAATGACTTGCTTGGACTTAGATGCCATAGCTTTGTTTATAAGTTGTGCAACTTAGAATGATTTCCTCACCACTGTAGACACGTGATTATCAAAGGCTAGTTTACTATCTATGTGTGTCCCTAAGTCCCTGACTACTTGGTCAACTCTAAGGGGTGTGTTGTCAATATGATAGTTACCAGGGATGGATAATTTCCCAAAGGATACTATTATGCACTTCTTGGCATTTAGTTTTAGTCCATGGCTCTGACAGCAGTCATTTGTCTGTGTCAGCCCCTCCTGGAGAACATTTGTGACAGTGCAAGATTCAATGACAGCTCCTGATTTGCAGTCATCTGCAAATTTAATTAGCCGGAGACCACTAACATTGGCCTTAACTTCTAAGAAATAAATGCCAAAAAGGAGCTGTCCAAGAACTGATCACTGAGGGACTTCACTTGAGACTGGGCTCTTTGTTGAGGTGGACTCCCCAATTCTAACTTCCTGGGTCCTGACTGTGAGCCAGTTGGCTATCCACTGGGTGACATATGGGTTTGTATCTAACCTCTTGAGTTTGTCAACAATTCCCAAGTGAGGTATTGTGTCAAATGATTTGGCCAGGTCAAGGTAGGCAGTGTGAATGATTTTGCCCTCATCCATTGGTTTGGTGACCTTCTCAAAGAAATCCACCAGGTTGAGTAAGCATGATCTGCCCTAGACAAAACCAAACTGGGTTGGATCCAGTATCTGGAGGTTTACTATATCTGTACTGATCATCTCCATGATAATTCTTTCCATGGCTTTACATACAAGACTAGTGTGACATATGGGTCTAATAGTGCTAGGATGAAAAGGAGAAGAGTTTTCAGACCCCATTTAACTTTTCACAATCTACATGCAGGAGGTAAGAGCAACATCATCACAATTAACATAAACAGAGGGAGTAATACTTTTACCCCTTTATATGTCCATTAAGTATATTTTCAATAAGAATGTGGCTGTCAAGTCAAACCTAAGCTAATAACTGTAGCAATTTTTAATCCCCCCCAAAAAAAACAATATGTGACACAGAAGTAATGTATTTATTTAAGTTGTTTTACTATACAACAGTATTCAATTGTTGAGATACCAAAGCCTACCTGGAAGCTCCTCCTGGGACATGCTTGCTACCACTGACACTGTTGCTTCCACATCCAGGACATGGTGTACTGCACTCTTCTGTGAGCTCTCTGGTTCCCATATATTGGCCAGGAACACTTTTTTGGGTGTTAGTGGTAATTCCCCAGCAGGCCCTCCCCAGTACCCATCTGGTCATGACCCAGTGCAGCTGCTCTCCTTTGTGCGGATGTGATCATGCCAGTGACCCTGTGGTGCACCTGCTCATATGTCCTGCTATGGCCACTGACAGCATTCAAATCAGCGACTATCTGTTGCCAAATCTGCTTCCTATGTACCATATCTCTCCGCCCCCTTTCCAGCAGAAAAGCACCATGTTGCCTAAAGGCATCCAATATGACCTGGTTCTCAGCATCAGTGAATGGGGGTCTCCAAGGATTGACATGCTTGGGTTGCATACTCCTAGGTGTCCTAAAAGTCAACAGAAGGATGATACACATAAGCATCACATAACTACAAAATAATTATTTCCAGACAAAATGGAAAAGGTAGCCACTCAGTAATAACCCCTGTAGAAATATACAACAGTCTACAGATGTGTAATACAAACAGCAGGCAGAGTATAAAACAAGGTGAGTAAGAAGAACAACATGTTCCTGTTTGTGCCATAACAGTAACTCACCTTTGCTCCCTCCATGAAAGAACTGTCTATCCTTGTTTGTGCCATAAGAGTAACTCACCTTTGCTCCCCCCAAAAGAACAGGAAAATGACATATTTTGCTAACAAAAATCATCTTTGAAATGCTAAAAGTGCTATCAAAGGAACTGTTCCTGAAGAATTTGTATATATTTATCACACAGCATTCCATTTTCATGTATTGGCAGTCATGTATACCTCTGAAATAGCTCGCCAAAATTGCCCATGCCATCAGCACACTTCTAACTAGTGCATACAGATAAAAAGTGGAAAAGCCTTTTCTTCAGATTTTTCTTAAATACATTCCAGCATATTCAATATGTAGCTGAGCAAATGGAAACATACCTTCTGAAGTTCAGTACTCCTCTGTACAGCTATATCCTGCAGAAATAACATTATCTACAATCTTCCCCAAATAAACAAGTCTCAGCATCAGCTTGCCTAGGTACACGGTTGCCTTTTATATGGTGTCAATTCAGGGCTGTTACCATGGTGAAGATGCAAATCAGGTGTGAATGCATTTGAATTGCTGAATCCCAAAAATCTGGATCCATGTAGGACATGTAAATATAGTGCAGGTACTCCCCGATTGATTATTTCTAATGGATTACAACTGTCAATGATTAGTGGTTAGGAAAAGGAAAACACAACAGCACTGCAGGCTGCCTTACTTCCACTGGGCGTGTCAGATTAGAGCTACAATGTGTTAGATATACGGTTGGAAATATAAGTAAGCAGCACACAAGTCATATGTTGTGTTCCTTAACATCCAACCTTCCCTTCATTTGTTGGCAACTACATATGATATTATTTCCACTTAAAATCCACACATATTTTAAGGTCAGTGATATAGAATGGCTTATTCACTGCATGTCTCAGATTACTGCTCAGATAAATGAATACTGGCCAACAAATACAGAAGTGTAAGACACAGCTGCATATTTTCAAGCAATAATCATGACAGGTTGTGTGATCACTAGGTGAACTGCATCCAAAGCTAATAAATGTATAAATAACACTTGTATGGCTTGATATCACTGTACATGTTGCAGTTGGTTGTGTGCAGACTGAGTTCAGTTCTTTGCTGCAAAGCTGGTTGTGTATCCAAAAGGGGTAAGGCACTCACTTGTTTTCTGAAGGTGCATTGGAGTGAGAGTTAAAATCCAGCTCTATGTTGAAATACTTCATGTGTACTACTGTTTTCTAGTGTGTATGCCATAGATTGCTTTTCCTCATTTCAACTACCTCTCCCTTTTTTTCTTTCCTTCCTTTTTTTTTGGGGGGGGGGCGTTGTTTGAGTGATGTGCTGTTTAGTGCCAACACAGGAGTTGAAGAAAAATAAATTCCAGGTTTGGCTCTACTTATCTCGTTTGTGTGAAGTGTGGCACTGCACAAACTAGACAACTGGGCAGAGAGGGCCCAGCTTGCCAAAAATAGATACCAGTTACATTCAATTAATACTATAGGACATTGTGCAAACCCACTAAGTGATGTTAGGTGGTGATTAACAGTGAGACCTTAAAAATTATTAGTAAAACAGGGAATGTCATGTAACTAGTCCTGTAGCAGCAGGTGTAAGGGTAGGGCTAGAGTACAGATATCCTGGGTCCATGTACAAGTTGCATAACCTTTGTTTTATGGTTGTGACATTGCAGTTTATAGCAAAGAACTGCAACACAGACAAGTGTTTTCATACCCTTCTTGTGGCAACAGGTGTAAGTGTAGGACTACCATACACATGCTTCTGGGTTCAAATACAGGATATTCCATACACTCTTACTGTTGTTCCCATTATAGTCACTGTCACTTATGACACTTGAAATAGTGGAGCTGATATTAATTATATATATGAGGGCTGAGACACTAGTATCATGTCAGTTTTTTTACGTATATATCTAATGGTTATCACATTTATTATCACATGCATGACTGTGGTTATACTGTGTACTATATTCCTGTAAATATATTTGTGCTATTTGGACTGGAATGGCCTTCACATTTGGCTAACATACATACATAACTGCCTGTACATCCATTAACCTTGAAATTGCAACAGCAATTATGTAATGCCTCACTGCTTACAACTGCTGCTCTCCACTTACCATTATGCACCATGTTTGCTCAATGATAAGTAGAGCCCAATATTTTCAAACACTGTGCACACTCTCAGTAAATTCAATGAATGTACTTAGCAGGAAAGCATAATTTTCCATTGCCCTACATCTGTGGCAGACATAAACAGGTGTTTGTGGTGAATATGTCAGGTTTAGGGCACAGAGACGGAGTGTCCAAGAGTCCAAGATCTTTACTGGACTCCTAGTTAAGAATTACACTGTCAGGCTTCTGCAGGGGGGTTATTCTGGCTCTCAGTATAAGTCAGAAGCTTGGGATAGTTTAGTTTGGGCTGTAACTAGTGCCACTTTTATGCTATGCACTGGTGACCAATATAGGCATTAGTACAATGACCTAGGGAGGAGAAATAGGAACACCCTTGACCATTGAATCAGGGAATTTAGGACCTCAGACATCCTACACCTGTGTAATTATTAACTATAGAGGGTACTTTTAAGACTTAAAAGCTGAATATAGGCAAGACTGATATTCGTAATGATATTCTGTTCTGTTCTGTTTTCTCCACCGCTGCCCATGATCATGAGGTAAATGTCCAAACCCATGGGGCTAGATTGGCAAGGATGAGTGTAGCATGTGGTGTGTATGCAGCAGATGAATAGTGTTATAGATTCATAGATTCATAGATTAACTGCCCTTGTGAACCATTTTGAGCCTAGCCAATTACTCCATGAGAGAATCAAACCCTGAACCGTGTGTTTGTAAGGTAAACACCTTAACTATTATGCCCATAGCACTGAAAGATAAAGATAGCTTTCTTGGTATTTAATAGAGTTGTATCAAATTGAGCATAAATATCTCAACTGTAAAACCAAGTATGCATGCAGTAGTTTGTAGCACAAGCCAAAGGTGCAATATTAGACTTTAGTCAGAGGTTATGGATTCAAATGCCACACCTCCCAACTATACATTACTGATGATTTTTCAGTTAAATTTAAATTAAATTGAACCCTCTATAGCAGTGGCACAAATGCCCTGCTGTGAACTGTAGCATGTATAAGTGGAACATATATTCACATGTGAAGGAGTACTTGCTGCAGTCTGTAGTATAGTGTGTATCAGTTAGAGATGGTAGTCTTAAAAGTAAAAGTTATCTGTTAGGAGTTGATAATCTTAAAAGTAAAAGTTAAGATAATAGAGTCAAATAATTGTATCAATGCATTGTATGTCACATACAAAAAGACTAATCGTATCTCTTTTTCTCTCACCCCAACTCTTATCTCTCTTTTTTATTTTGTTTTTATTTTATTTTATTTTTCTGTTTTTTTATTAATTTTATTATGTGTCATGAAGGTGGGTCCATGTCATCCACAAGTACCACATCACTAAATGCTTCACAGCATAGCGGGGTAGGCCTGCCCCATAGGATCCGCCTGCCTCCCCTCCACCAGCTCTAGCACTGTTGCCCAGCAGATCAGGGAGCCAACCTGGCAGTACTGCACTACTTGCCCTTGCACTACCTGCCCCATCAGGTAGTCCTGTCTGGAGGTTGGTCCAGTGGTACCTTCTGGGAGCAGTGGCAGAAGTGGTGACTTTATCACCAGCTCTGAATTGCCAAGGATGATGAGTAGTGTTGTGTACCACACTGTTGCATGCCTATGCTGGCTGGAGAGGCTGGTCTCCCTTGTTTTGCAATTTACCAGGAGAAGGAGGACAAATCAAGCCCTCAATCCAGCAGTGGAGTGAGGTGACAGTGATTACAGTTCAATGGGTAAGAACTCAATTCTCACTGTCACCCAGCTTGATGACCATGGGTTCAGGATGTCTGCAACCTCACCCCAATCAGGATGTCCCCAACCTCACCCCAATCATGGTGCCCCCAACCTTTTGTGTCCATCACTGTCCCTGTCTCTTGTCTTGTTTTTCTTGTCTGTCTGCAATTGCTTCTTCACCTACTAAACTTACCTCACCCAGACATTCCTACATCCCTTCCCCAAAATTCGTCTCTCTTTATGAAATAAAAGGCTCCTGTCCCACAAAAAACAAATCGCCCCATACATAGCTCTCCATTTCGCACATATATCTTCATGACACACCTGATTCAGTCCAATTGGCTATACATGATTGCGTTCTTGTCACCCTTCTCTCTTGAGGTGACACTCCAAATTCAGTTAATATTTTCCGCATATGTTCACTTTGCACTGTTTAAGAAATGGATAGCTATGGTTCTGTCCCATCTCCCTCCCTGCACATCCCTGCCCTTCTTTTCCTTTGTTCTTTCCCAGCTTGCTCCCCATTTCACCACCTGTCTACCAATTTCATCTTTTTAAGGCATTTTTACATGAAGCTGTGCATCGTTCACCAAAGAGCAGCAACTGGGAACAGCTGCAATGCATTTACATGTATTTAAAAGTATTAGATATGGTGACAATGTATTGAAATGTATTAGACACAACTGTATTCAAACCCAGTACCATCTGGCCAGAATAAGGAATGTATCAATGCATTGACACATGCTGCAACAGAGTCAGTTAAGCAGCAAGTATACTTTTTGACTCAATACTAACTGCCAGACTTTATTCTCTCCTAAGATGGCGGTGCCTTGTGTGGCAGCAGCCTCTCCAGCTCCGGTTGTGCACTTTGTGCTTCTGTTTTGTGCTTACACGTATTGTTGATCTGTATATCTGGCTGCTTGGTCGAGTGTGTTCAAGCTGTCTGCAATCATGATGTCCATGGCATCCCCAATGTAAGTTTTTTGCTGTTTTTTGGAACTTGGCACTTAAATGTAAGGCCTTTGGTGGCAAGTCGGGCCAGATGCAGAAGTGGAGGCTGAAACCTGTCTGCCAGTGAGATGTTTGGAAATGGATTTGGGTCGGAGAGAAACAGAATGGATTTGGGAACTGATGATGGTAGATGGGGAAGACGAAGAAGAAGGAAAGATTGAGTGGTTGTGGCCATTCAGGTCTGCAGATGGTGGTGGTTGTGAGCTCTGTGGGGTCAGAAGGTTTGGACTGGGACTTGGATTGTTGATACTGTAGTATAGATGCAGCAGTTTGAGGATTCTGAGCCTTCGGTTGGACTGGGACTTGAATGCTTCTGTGCAGGAGTGGAGATGAGGTGGTTGAAACTTCTGTGCCTGTGGTTGGACTGGGACTTGGTTGTAGGTGGTGCTGGAATGAGAGGTGCAGCAGTTGAGGTTTATGTGCCTTCAGTGGTTCAATTCTGTTGTTATTATGAGTATTTGTTCTATGTTGCTGTGTTAACATTTGTGCTTATGTTGAGCTTGGAGAAATGTAATTTCATTCAGCTGCGCACTTGTGTCTGGTTGAATGACAATAGTTATTTTTGACTTTTTTAACATTGCAGCTAGCATGGGCTCACTGCTTAGACATGTGCAAACATGTGTATCTTGCATGCGTATATACTTTGTTAACCATAGTGCAAACCCGCTGCTTACTGCACTATTAAAATGTACATATTATGCTGCATTACTGTTGTTTACTGTCCATTCTCTGTGTATGACATGAAATTACATGATAAACATTGCAAAGTGAGGACCCTATCTAGCAATATGTCACATATTTACAATACATTCATCTGTTGCCACCCTCAAACACTACAACCCTGGTGTCTCAGTACTGTTTTCACACATATATCAACCATAGTACAAAGTGTAATATCAAATGCTGTGTGCTATGCCATGCACATCAATCTGGTAACATGCAGAGCTATAACTATTGGCCCATATGCCCCAAAAGACTTATCAGCAAGGCTAGGAAAGAAATCAGCATGGACCATATCCACAGGGACATAGGTGACCTTCAACACATTTGACCCTACCTATATTGTTCTTGTCAAGGTAGATCTTGCTCTTTGAACCATGTGGGCTTCTTGGATACTGATCCCACAGACCTGGATGAAGGATAACAGGACATACTACCTATCTTGACATATCCAAAGCCTTTTACACTATCCCCATTCATGTGTCATAGTGAAGATCCCCCATGTGGAAATTAAGCCATGCAATAGTACAGAGATAGGCAACTGGCTCACTGACATAACACAGTCTCTTTAAGTTGGGGACTGCACCTCCACCAGTATCCAGTTGCAATTAGAATACCAAGGATCTGTGCTGGGTCCTCAACTGTTTGCAAACTACTTCCCTGAAGCCAGGCAGTGGTATATGGCCTGTGGTTTACCAAGTTTGCAGATGCCTGGTGAATGGATGCACTAATAGAGTCCCCCAATAATGATAACATATTATGGAAGGGGCTGCCACACACAAATGATTGGTGCAAGACTCACAGACTGTACCTTAAAGCATACAATGGCTCATTGTTCCCTTTGGCAGTGAAGTAACCCTGCTAATTATGATATACACAATGCCCCTCCAAGCTCAAACCCAGTGTTGTGAGACTTGGGAACACATGCTGATACCAGTCTAAGCTTTCATCACTATGTGTTATAGTGGTGACACACACATTCGACACTACGCACATCATACATATGGATATCACATCCAAGGCTAGGGTGGTCATACCTCTGCTGTACTCTACCCTTATCAGACCACTAATTGAGTACTATGCTCCCTTTTGTCTGTACCTCACCAGATACCTGCAGCAATTGGAGAAAACACAGGGTTGTGCCTGGAAGACTCCAGGGTCTCCAAACATGACATACATGGAAAGACTGAAAGACCTGACAGTGTGCTCAGTTTCATGCAGGCTGCTGAGAGGTGACCTATGCCTGCCCTACAGAAGAGTCTCAGACCCTGTCCTACTGGAAATGCTGGACATCTGCAAAATCAAATGGACAAGGATAACTTGTCCCAGGGTTCTCAACCTAGCCTGTGACATGTTGGAGAGACAGATATATAACCAGTGACTCACACTCCTCTGTAATAGGCTCCCACTGCATGTGAATCAGTGCTCCTCAATGACCCTGTAAAAGCGCAACCATGACTGCTGGTTGGATGATTGTAAAGTCACCTCTGGGGTGGCACTTATGTCCCTCATGGACAAGGCCAGTTGGTGCTGCTCACAAAATTGGTCTGCTAACAATGACCATCCAACTATGCTCAATAAGGTCACTTGTGTTTTTACACAGCTAGGCTTCTAAAAGCCATAGGAACATTAGACTAGTAGCCTCCTATGAACATATGAAGCTATGAGCCTATGCAGGTCTCCCATAATTTTGTCTCCCACATGGCCTGCTGATGTCATCTAATATAAGTTTACCTGCAGTCTTACAAAAGTCAGACTTGTGCTGTGTTGCTTGCATAATGTACTTTGTTCTGTAGTCTGTGTACTTAGATAGGTAGGAGTTCTGTGGGTTCTGTGCTCACTGCAGTGACATTCTGTGTGTTTGCTTGTCAAGCAGAAGTGTGTATCCTGTAGTTATTGCTCCAATCCCATGAATTGACAGTATTTTATTGTTTGCACATGCCTGCACATCCATTTTATGCAGACCTGCCAACTTCTTCTCTCCAACATGCACTGCTGATGTCATCCACTATAAGTTGCCCAGCAGGTGTGTATACGTCAGGTTTGTGCTGTGGTGCTTGCATAAAGTACTGAGTTCTCTAGTCTCTGTTTTTAGATAGGTAGATGTTCTGTTCTCACTCCAGTCAACTGTGTGTGTGTGTGTGTGTGTGTGTGTGTGTGTGTGTGTGTGTGTGTGTGTGTCTAGCCAGAAGTATATAAGTGTGCACCCTACAGTTACCACTTCAATCCCATGAACTAACTGCATTTTGATACTTGCACATGCCTATAGATCAATTTCATGCAGGCCTCCCAACTTCTTCTGTCCAACATGCATTGCTAATGTCATCTGCTATAAGTTAGCTTGCAGCCTTGTAATAGTCAGATCTGTGCAATGGGGCTTGTGTAAAGTACTGTGTTGTGTAGCCTATTCACTTAGGTAGGGATTCTATTCTTGCTCCAGTCAATTGTGTGAGCTGTTGCTTGACATTACAGAGAGCATTTTACACCAGCATGTGGGACACTGTTATATTCTCTTCAACAGAATCTGATGATGTTATCAGCTATAAAGTGTTGTTTAAAACACTCAAAGTCAGGTTTGAGCTGTGGCTCATACATACAATACTGGATTCTGTAGTATGTGCACTTTGATAGCTAGGGGTTCTATTCTTACTGCAATCAACTGTGTATGTGTGAACTGTTTGGCCTTACACCAGCATGTGGGACAATGTTATATTCTCAACAGACACTACTGATTTTATCAGCTATAAAGTGTTGCCCGAGACACTCCAAGTCAAACTTGAGCTGTGGTGCTTGTGTAAACTACTGGGCTATGTGGTCTGTGTACTTAGATAGATAGGGGCTCTATTTTCAATGCAGTCAAGTGTGTGTGTTTGTGTGTGAGTGTGTGTGTGTGTGTGTGTGTGTGTGTGTGTGTGTGTGTGTGTGTGTGTGTGTGTGTGTGTGTGTGTGTGTGTGTGTGAGCTGTTGCTTGACATTACAGAGAGCATTTTACATCAGCATGTGGGATACTGTTATATTCTCCTCAACAGACACTGCTGATATCATCAGCTATTTTAGAGTTTTGGATATGCAGTATTCCTAACAGGGTAGGATCAGAGACTGGCCCAGAGGACAGGCAGATATCACCTCATCCTATACAATACAGATTACAGCAACATGGCTTGTTATCTATCCACATACATCATGGCATAGTTTGTAGGCCTTATGTTATCTTGCAGAGAAAGCCTTGTAGTCTCTCCAGCTGCTACATGTGTCTAGTGAGGTACAAGAAAAAGACATCATTATACTCTATTAGTGTTGTGACTGAGGTTAGACTGCTAGTGCTGTTATATAGTGCTAAGATCTCAATACGATGGCATGAATTCTGATGTGCACAACATAGGCTTTCAATACCAGTGTGGATACTTGGTGGTCAAAGTTCGTAATGCTATCTACATTTGTTCCCAGTGCTTGTGTCACTGGGTTTTTGCACAGTAGGACTGTTGTCAATGCTGTGATTAACATGGAAATCCACCTTCCAGATAAACAGCATTACAAGCACACATTTCTGCTTTTATTTTTAGATTGTGTGCCTTTGTCACCATTCAGTTGTGTGTGTTAGCTCCTCCTGTACTATGTTATCACCATTGTTGGACTCAATGATTGCACAGAATATGCAAGAATCAGCAAACTTGATAAGCCAAAGGCCATATGCTTTAGCCTGAATTGTCAAGAAATATAGTTCAAACTGTGAAAGGCCAAACACAAATACCTGAGGTTTGCCAGTGGTGACAGCTTTAATGGTGCAAGTTGATTCACCAGCTTTCACACAATGTGTTCTGTCAGTGAGCCAATTGGTTATCCATCAATTGACTTAAGGGTTAATCCCCAGCTTGGAGATTTATGCAATGATACCTGCATGGGGATTGTGACAAAACCCTAGCCCAGATCACGATAGGCAGTATGCACTGCCTTACCTTCATTCAGGCTTATCACATTGAATCAATGGGCTGTGACAATATTGCAGATCACCTATGATGTGACTCAGCAAATAAATCTTCCTGATATGGTTGAATACACAGTTCAACACATCCTCCACATGACCTATATCTCCATTCAAGGGTGTACATCAACATGCATCCATCTGAGTTGGGGGGACAGCACCTGATGCATACATGTATAGAGACATCCTGACTCTTCTCAACTGTGAGATAGATCAACATATCATCATGGACCTCCTCTACATGTTCACTAGTAATATTCCAGGTGTGTACAACAGACCTGTGTGAGTTGTTTACATCAAGTCCATTACATCTGATAGATGTCCTCAAAGAGGTCATCATGGTCATGCACAATGATGACAGTATAATCTTGTGGAACTTGACCAGGTCAAGGCATTTGACACAAATCCACACTGAGGTATTCAATCAACACTGTCTTATGTGGCCATAAATAGCTATATCATCAAATTGGTAGGCCAGTGTATGACATATGTGGCATCTCACTATGTTAAAATGTGTGACATGACCTTTTTGTCACTGATCCAATTAGTACATCAGGGGTGTCTGCTAGGCCCTTTTCTGTCCATTAGTTAAGTGATGGACATCACAGATGACATGCACATGCTGTGTCCAAACAGCTGCCAGAAGGACTACAGATTGTGGTCAATCAGTGACTCCAACTGTGATATTAGTATAATACAGACAGTATCATCACATATCAAAAACTGCTGCCTCAGCCATGACAACACCTGCACTGACTCAAAAGTTGGAGGGATTTGTTGAATCAGGAAACAAACACATCACCGAAGTATAATGTGGACATCACACCCTATGATCAGACAAATATGCATGTGACACATGTCCTGGGGGTAGATGTTAAGTAGTACATCCATCAGCATATGATCACAGTTCTGACTAATCCCTTGAATGTAAGGGTAAGTGAAGGTCATGCACATCAGAGGCCATAATACTTTCATGGTTCCCAGCCGTCATCACACCAGTAACTGTTAACAACACACCCTTCTTCATGTATCTTCCTAGACATCTTCCAGTGATGTGTAACTGAAGTGTACCACTTTTGTCACAGTGTGCTGTCACACAGCTTATTGGGCATACCTAGGTGTTCTTTCTGTGGAATATACATGATTGTCTGATTGAGCAGAACACCAATCAAGTTGTTACACCAGATGTATGTGTGCTACCTGTTCTGTTTATGCAAACACAGGCCTGTTTGACAATGTTAATGGCATGTATATCATCTGTGACAGTGTGGATTGTATCATATATACCATGCACACAAGAAAACTAGACTGTATTGCCCACACTGTCACATACAGGCATAGCAGTGTGCCTCCTAACATCTCCTGCACATATTATGTTGCCAGGACAGTATGTGTGGTTACCCCCATAGAGTGTGGATGTATCATAATAGTTGTTCAAGCATGTCAGACTCATGGGATAAGTGGTGGTATTATTCTGATATTGTCCTTGATTGCGATTGGTTCTTGTAATGTTTTCCATGATCCTTTACCTGTGCCCACCTTGTTGGAGACCTCTGCTAGTGTACACTCATATTCAGGCGTATCAGTTTGCACAGCTTCACAATATCGCCCTACTCCAGCTGCAGTCAGAACCCTGATAGATGTCCTCTGCAGTATTCATGTAAGGATACTTATCTCAGAGAGGTGTCTTCCCCATTATTATGTCACTTTGTGTGACAGTCACAGACAACACATTTTCACTGTACAGTCCATAATGTACCACATAAATATGTGCTTGGTGTTGCCTCTGCAATCATCTTCCATTGACATGTCCTCCTCTGCCTGTCCTCTTTCCCTGTGTTCATTCCTCTGATTCATCTGCGTGTCCCTATTAAACACACACACTTACACTGAGTGATCATTTTACATGGCGGTGTATGTCCTCTTATAGATCATTAGCACAGTTTTAGTACAGAATGTCAGGAATGTGATATCACAATACTCTGCACTGTAGGTACACTGTCCTGTAATGTGTTTGGATCATATACTTCACATTCATACCTTGACAATGGTCCGGATATTCCCAGGATGCCCAGAAGCTTTCCTTATCAAATTTGTGGCTTTCTCCATATTGCCGGGATGATCTCTGGACTGATGTGACTCACTACTATATACATTTGAGTGCATACCTGCCAACTGTCCTGATTTGTGCAGAATGTCCAGTTTTTGCCACATATTTGTGATCTTTTCCTCATAAAATTTTTGTTTTCTGGCAAATCATTGGCATGCCATTGTGGAGTGAAGTCAGAAACTGATGACTGACATTTGAGTTTCAAACTTCGTGCTCTTCAGAGAATTAATGCTAATGTACAACCTATTTATTCTATCAACTTTCTAAGTTTGGAAGTGAACTATTCAAGATCTGTCCATATTTTGGCCCTTTGTTCCCCCCATTGTGTATGCCCTTGTCAAAGAGGATGACAGGTATGTTTGAATTTCATTCTACCACATGTCTATGTAACATCTATGTCAAGTAATTTAATTGTAATTTAATTACATTTGTTAACCGGGTAATGCCCAACTGGGTTGAAGACCCGAGGAGAACAGCTCCACAACAAAAAGAACATTATTAAGGTACAAGCAGTAAACTTAGTTTAAGTAGTACATTGCTAAGAATATGTAAATGTGCTTAACAAAAATTATATAGCAAAATATAATAACAGAATGCAATATAAACATGCATGTTTCAGGCATACAAGAATACTTTTTTTACAATATATAAGTATGCCACTATTTCTGTTTTTTTTTTTACAATATGTAAGTATGTCACTATTTCTGTTTTTTTTTACAATATGTAAGTATGTCACTATTTCTGTTTTTTTTTTTTACAATATGTAAGTATGTCACTATTTCTGGTTAAATGTCCCCACATTATGTTGGCCTTTGTGGAGATATGTTGCAGTAACAGATTCACAGCTATCTGTGAAGTCCTGGTGGTCACTGTGGCATTCTGTGCAAATCCATACACTGTAGGTGCAATGCTTTAAACAGAATTTTATCTACATTCACTGACATGGTTTCCTGGCTGACAACACTGTTGCCAGCCACATAACCTAATGTAGGTGTACCACATATCATTAGAAGGTGGTGTGTGCTACCGCTCACCACTCACTTTCACATAAACATGTAAACTCTGTCTAGGCTTCGCACAGACCCTACACAGAATTTATTGAATCCTGGGAAATGTTTGTATAATTGCTGGCCATAGATATTGTTTAACACAGATTATAGCTTTGTTATATTTCAAGTGGAGATTATGTCTGTTTGTATTATTATTTTATAGTGCATAGAATGCAGTGATTACATTCCAGTATCATGAAAAAGACAAACTAGTTATGTGCTTCTACAGAGTGAGATCTGATCTTAACAATTGTTAAGTACTCCTGTTTCACTTGTTAAGATTGGGTATCATGCTAGGCAGTTAAATCTATCAGTACTGACCAGCAAATTACAGTGGCAGTTTTAAAAACAAATCTCTTTTTTCCTGCTGCCTGTACCTGTAATCTAAGACAACATATTATGCTGCCTTTCTGACACCACTCAGCAAGGAATGTTATACTGTCTTTCAGGTAGTGCTTGCTAAGTGCTTTACTGTTTTGGCTTTACTGTTTTGAAAGCCTGCAAAACACTAATGCTTTTTTTTTTTGTAACTATTAGTACATGGAGCAGATAGAGGTCCATGCACTACAAAGGATTATGACTGGATCTCCAATCATAACCCTTTATTATATGCTCTTGACATGGATGTCAAGATTAACCCATTGAGCTTCACTACAGAGTGAGTTTACCATACTTGTTTTGTTGCGCCTGTGAAGTGCTGATTGTGTATCATACTAGTATCTCTGTACTTCTTCACATTTACATATTATTATTTGAGGAAAACATTATTTGATAAGGGAGAACTTCACATATATAGAAGATGGATTGATTCTTCATTATAATTATACTGACTCTTTAATAACTACCTACATATGACTCAGAATATTTTAAGATATTTCTGTTATTGTTATTTTTTCTGGATTATGCAGATAGTATCAGTCATCTAGCTGTTTTAAGGAAATGTATAGCCTGTAAATACTTCCTCCTGAGTTAGGTAGGCTAAATTACTATTTTAGCAACGTGGTGATAAAAGGTTACAGCTGGATGGGTGAGATAGTGTTTGCTTTTGTGATTTAGTTAATGGTATTGAAGGTTACATCTAATACAGTGAATGCAATTGATCATGTGAATTATAGTGGTTGACTAGAACATGTAATGGCATTTCGTCCCATACTGGATATGTATATCTCTCAGTCTCATCATTATGCAGGTCTCTTAATCCCATTATTTTGGAGCAGAGTAACAAATACTTAAATAGCACCAATCATGTGACATACAAATTCAACAACAAATGACAAAAAAAAAAAACTTTCCTGGAAACATGATAATGTCTAATGGCACTTTATATGTTTCTTTTTTTAATCTTCTTTAAATTTATGTGGTTGTTCAGTCCAGGAGGCACTGTGGCACTAAACACAACTTGTCATTGATATTCTTTGTAATTCAGTTCATTAATATTGGTATCTACACTTTAATTTTAAATTTTTGACTGATCAACAACTTAAAATAAAAATCTTTTTTATGTTAGCACAAAACATCATACTTCTATATACAGCATTCTTGTCGCTGTTGACTATTATTGCATAGCCATGTTCTTATAACCTTTTTCTTAAACAATGTTCTGTTCTTCTAACATAGAATGCTTCATATCTTAAATATAGAATGCTTCATATCTTATGCAACAAGCAATAACTTACACTGCATTACATCTATTATTCACTAGGTCATATAAATATGGGGAGATTCCTCAAGATTGGAGACATGCACTTATTAAACCTGCCTTTAAGGGAAAGGGGAGTAGGACAAACCCAGAATCAGATAGACCCTTAAGTCTACTTTCATGTTGTAGAAAAATAATGGATAAGGTATACTAGATACGTTATTGTCAGAACTGAATAGTTTGGGACTTGAAACCATATATCAGCATGCATATGTTGAAAATAGATCTATTACCACCTGTAACATGATGTTCTATAACAATATAATAACAGCTATGAATGAAATATTGTGTTGTGATGTGATTTATATAGATTTAACTTCAGCATTTGACAGGGTCATGCACAAAACACTGATCAATAAATTAGTACAACTAGGTATTAATGTACTGTTAATAAGATGGATAGCTGCATGGCTTACAAATAGGACATGGCAAGTATTACACACCAAATGGACAGGTGAAATCCTTGGTTACAGTCAAGGTGTCCCACAGGGCTCTGTACTAGGACCTTACTTGTTTAGATTGTATCTTTCAGAGCTTACTTTTTCATCTGAGGTGTTCTACAGTCTATATGCTGATAACCTGAAATTGGGTAAACTGATTACAAGTGTTACAGATAAGGCATGTCTGAAAAATAATTTGACTAACTTGACCATTTGGGCACAGGAGAATAATCATCTTCTTTCAGCTGTTTCCGTTAGGGGTCGCCACAGCAGATCACCTGTTTCCATTTCTTCCTGTCCTCTGCATCTTGCTCTGTCACACCAACCACCTGCATGTCCTCTCTCACCACACCCATAAACCTTATCTTAGGCCTTCCTCTTTTCCTGTTACTTGGTAGCTTCATCCTTAGCATCTTTTTCCCAATATACTCAGCATCCCTCCTCAGCACATGTCCAAACCAATGTAATAGTGCCTCTCTGGCTTTGTCTCCAAACCTTCCAACCTGGGCTGACCCTCTAATATACTTATTCCTAATCCTGTCCACCCTCGTCACACCCAGTGCAAATTTTAACATCTTTAATTCTGCCACATCCAGCTCAAACTCCTGCCTTTTTGTCAGTGCCACTGTCTCCAACACATATAACATAGCTGGTCTCACTACCCTCTTGTAGACCTTCCCTTTCACTCTTACAGGTACTGGTCTGTCACAAATCACTCCTGACACTCTTCTCCACCCACTCCATCCTGCCTGTACTCTCTTCTTCACCTCTCTTCCACACTCACTGTTACTCTGAACTATTGACCCCAAGTATTTAAACTCATCCACCTTTGCCACTTCTACTCCTTTCATCCTCACCATTCCTCTATCCTCTCTCTCATTCACACACATATATTCTGTCTTAGTCCTACTGACCTTCATTCCTCTTCTCTCTAGAGCATATCTCCATCTCTCCAGGGTCTCCTCCACCTGTTCCCTACTCTCACTACAGATCACAATGTCATCTGCAAACATCATAGCCCATGGGGACTCCTGTCTGATCTCATCTGTCAACCTGTCCATCACCATTGCAAATAAGAAAGGGCTCAGAGCTGATCCTTGACGTAATCTCACCCCCACCTTAAATGCATCCGTCACTCCCACTGCAGACCTCACCACTGTCATACTACCCTCGTACATATCCTGTACCACTCTTACATACTTTTCTGACACTCCTGACTTCCTCATACAATACCACAATTCTTCTCTAGGCACCCTGTCATATGCTTTCTCTAAGTCTACAAAAACACAATGCAACTCCTTCTGACATTCTCTGTACTTCTCCATCAACAGTCTCAGAGCAAAGATTGCATCTGTAGTGCTCTTTCCCGGCATGAAAGCATACTGCTAATCACTAATCATCATGTCCCTTCTTAACCTTGCTTCCACTACTCTTTCCCATAACTTCATGCTGTGACTGATCAATTTAATCCCTCTGTAGTTACTACAGCTCTGCACATCACCCTTATTCTTAAAAATCGGTACCAAAACACTTTTTCTCCATTCCTCAGACATCCTCTCACTTTCCAAGATTTCATTATACAATCTGGTTAAAAACTCCACTGCCATTTCACCTAAACGCCTCCATGCTTCCACAGGTATGTCATCTGAGCCAACAGCCTTTCCATTCTTCATTCTCTTCATAGCTATCCTTACTTCCTCCTTGCTAATCCATTGTACTTCATGATTCACTATCCCTACATCATCCAACCTTTTCTTCCTCTCATTCTCTTCATTCATCAACCCCTCAAAGTACTCTTTCCATCTCCTCAATACACTCTCCTCGCTTGTGAGTATGTTTCCCTCATTATCCTTTATCACCTTTACCTGCTGCACATCTTTCCTAGCTCGGTCCCTCTGTCAAGCCAATTGGTACAGGTCCTTTTCTCCCTCCTTAGTGTCCATCCTTTCATACAACTCTTCATATGCCTTATCCTTAGCCTTCGCCACCTCTCTCTTTGCCATGCACCTCATCTCCTTATACTCCTGTCTACTTTCTTCATCTCTTTGACAATCCCACTTCTTCTTTGCCAACCTCTTTCTCTGTATACTCTCCTGTACTTCCTCATTCCACCACCATGTCTCCTTGTCGTCCTTTCTCTGTCCAGATGTGATAACAAGCACTTTTCTAGCCGTCTCCCTTACTAGCTCTGCTGTAGCTACCCAGCTATTTGGTAACTTTTCACTGCTATCCAGTGCCTGCCTTAACTCATCCCTAAACTCCACCTCACAATTACCCTTTTTCAATTTCCACCATTTGATCCTTGGTGCTTCCCTCACACTCCTCCTCCTCTTCTTGATCACCAACGTCATCCTACAAACCACCATCCTATGCTGCCTAACTACACTTTCTCCTGTCACCACTTTACAGTCTCCAATCTCCTTCAAACTGGCCCTCTTACATAAGATATAATCCACCCGTGTGCATCTTCCTCCACTCTTGTATGTCAACCTATGCTCCTCCCTTTTGTTAAAATATGTATTCACCACAGCCATGTCCATCCTTTTCACAAAATCCACTACCATCTGACCTTCTGCATTCCTTTGTTCAACACCATACCTACCCATCACTTCCTCATCCCATCTGTTCCCTTCACAAACATGCCCATTGAAATCTTCTCCAGTCACCACTCTCTCACCCTTGGGTACAGCCATCACCACTTCATCCAATTCACTCCAAAATTTTTCTTTCTCATCCATTGCACACCCAACTTGTGGAGCATATGCACTAACAACATTCATCATTACACCATCAATTTCCAGCTTCATAAACATCACTCTATCTGACACTCTTTTCACCTCCAAAACACTCTCAGCATACTGTTCCTTCAGAATAACTCCTACTCCATTTCTCCTCCCATCCGCACCATGATAAAACAATTTGAACCCACCTCTGATACACCTAGCCTTACTCCCCTTCCATCTTGTCTCTTGCACACACAATATGCCAACCTTCCTTCTGTCCATCATATCAGCTAGCTCTCTCCCTATACCAGTCATACTGCCAACATTCAACATTCCTACCCTCACTACAACAGTCCTAGCCTTTCTCCTCTCTTCCTGCCTTCGGCCATGTCTTCCGCCTCTTCTCCTCCTTCGGCCAACAGTAGCCCAATTTCCGCCAGCACCCTGTAGGCTAACAGTACTAGTGGCGGTCTTTGTTAAGCTGGGCCTCAACCGATCCGGTATAAAAATGTTTATTGGTGTCTGCATGAAATGATTTGGTGAAGTTTTACGGCAGATGCCCTTCCTGATGCAACCCTCCCCATTTATCCGGGCTTGGGACTGGCACAAAGAAATGCACTGGTTTGTGCATCCCCAGTGGCTAGGTTGGGTACAGGAAAATAATATGTTGATAAATACATCAAAAACTAAGCATATGAGATTTGGGAGACATAAACTGAAAGGTGAATGTTTACTACAGCCCACAGTGATTGAAACTGTTGACTCATTTAAGGACCTGGTTATATGGGTAGATTCAGCTATGAGTTTTTCTAATCTTATCAACCAATTGGCTAATGATAGTTCTAGAACTACAGGTTGTATAAAAAGATTTATAAAGTCTAAGAAATCAAACATAATGAAGTCATTGTTTGCTAGTTACATTAGACCCAAACTCGAGTATAGAATATATGGAAACCTTATAGGAAAAAAAGCATGAATAAACTAGAAAGAGTACAGCGGAAATATACTAAGGGCATCCATGGATGTGAAAATCTATGTTATTATGAAAGACTAAAATATCTGAACTTGTATAGTGTCTCTTACAGATATTTAAGAAAATATCTTATTCAGGTATATAGCGCATTTAGGGACAACTACCTCCGGGAATGTTTGGGGTTATCAAAATGTACTAGAGAATTGTCAGATAACCTATGTAGAAGATTCTATAGGAATGAGAAGTGTACTAATTGGTTCTCTGACAGAGTAGCTGATGCTTGGAACAGACTACTAAATTACATTAAAGCAAGTACTAGTTTAGATATTTTTAAGAACAGCCTGGACATTTATTATGGGCACAAGTGTTTTGGCATATTGGCAAGCTAGAAGGGCTTTAATGCCTGTGCTTGAAACATTTGTATGTATGTATGCAAGCAACATAAGCTAAATAACTTGATTTACAATTAAAATACCTAGGTGCTTGGTATATCCCTTGAGTGCTGATATAAAAAAATGCACTGGCAACAAAATATTTGATATTGATATTTTTATTGTTACTACTGAACATAACCCAGGCTGAGCCTGCAAATGATCAGTCTTTAATCATTGACCTACTGTGATATGAATGTGATACAAAAAAGGGTACATTGAGTGAGTTTTATTATTTGACAGTTGCCTCACTGTATCTCAACATTTTTTTTTATTTTCTTTATTTCTCTTTTACACACATGAAATAATGTTGTGAAATGATGTTGTGTTCCAAATCATTCTAGTGATTTCAACAAAGCTACTACATTTGATTATGAAACATGTCACGTGTGTGTTCTGGAATATTGAGAATTGCAACGTCATTGGAATATTCCAGTATAGAATTTGAAAATTGCACAGTCATTGTATTTGGCAGGATTTGTTGTTCTTTCTGGGGTGGGTGGCCCACACCACAGAATGTTCTAGCAAGATCCAGCCTACACAGGAAAAGTACTGCTTCTCATGACTTGTAGTAAACAACCTGGTCATATATATATATAGCTGGGGCTCCCTACACTCAAGTAGAAGCCTCACCTGTGGAGTGGCTGCACTGCCCAGGACCATTTTCCAGATGAAGATTCCTGCCTGATTGAAATGGGCTTCCCAGTCAAGACTGAAGACAGGATGAAGCTTTCTCTTTATTGGTGATGTATAACTTATTTTAAATGTCTTGTCTAATTCTGTTTAATTTTCTATTTTAGTCAAGTAGAGCTTTTTTTTCCTGCTTTAGTAGAAGAATAGAGTTTATTTACTTTTCTGCTTTAGTAGAAATAAAGTCTGTGTAGATAACATTCTGGTGTACAGTGTATTATTTCAAATCTTGCTTGTTATGCAATACATCTACCCTGATTAACAAAAAAATACATACATAAAATTAATAAAACATTAATAAACTATGTAAATAAATTCATCTTCTGCCTTTACTATCATTGATAACACTGGATTCCTTAGAGCTAGCTAAAATATCTTTAATATTAAATGATGTCAAAACGAACGAAACAACAACAGAATAATCTCTCTAGAGACAACAAAATGTCTCAACTATGCTTTACGGTACAAGTGAAACTCGACTCGAACAAGAAAAATAAAAATATATTTAATCACACACCAAACATGTAAAAACGGTTAAGCGCTTTCATCTGTGTACTACAGACTTCTTCAGAACCATAATACTAACAGCTGATGACATATTTAAAAAAACTTTTTGGTGCCATTTATTCAAGGGCAATACTTCTTAGCAGCATTTAAAGTGCTACTGCATCTATTGTCAAATAACATCTATTTTTCTAACAAACATATGTTTATATCCACTATAAATACTTTAAAATCAATTTATACTTTCATTACATGCACAATAATTATTAAAAATTAGGCAATTATTGGAATTAAAATAACGATTTAAATAACAATTTAGTTATGCTATGATAACTGTAAAAAAGGTTTTAGAGAAATAAAATCATTTATGCCAGGAAATTTTGTGGCATTTGTCAACATTTGCCACTGACTTTCTTTCCTACCCAGGTAGGCTTTATAATTACCACCACACGGTGATATATTTACATAATCGATGATGCCAAATTTAAAATTATGTACATCACCTTTCTCTTTGATATGTCTGAACAATACATTTTTAGTATCCTTAACCTTAATCTTATATCTATGTTCGTATATACGCTTTCTAAACTGTCTTTCTGTTTTCCCTATGTAGAAAGCAGTACATACTGTACATTTAGCGAGATAGACTATATTCCTACTATTACAGTTTCCCTTTTTAAACTTTATATAAATACTATTGACATCATTTAATCTACATCCAGTTGCGTCATTTATTACACAACACTGTTTACAAGACCCACATTTCTTAGTGTGGGTATTTGTGGACATTTTCTGAGAATTCAAGCCATTCAATAAATGTTTTATATTTCTACCCATTTTATATACAATACATGGTTTTATTCCTACTACATATTTAGCTTCTTCATCTCCTACTAATTTATTCCAATATTTATCCAGAATTTCTCTAATATAATTAACATGAGGTGAATAAGTCAAAACACATACTCTATTAAAGTCATCATTCACTTTATTTTTCCTAAAGATTTTTTCTGTACCAATACCTAAAATAGGGGGATATTTTTAACCCCATTCAGTTATAATATATGTTGATACGTCATCTAATAATGTTAAGGGGTAACCCCTATTTACAAACATATTTCTTATATTATTGATTTCTCTAACCATTGTGTCATAATCTGACGTCATCCTTGCTACCCTTATACATTGTCCCTTAAAGATGTTTCTTAAAATATGTCTAGGATAATTACTTGTGTAATCTAGATAGCCATTAGAGAACGTTTCCTTTCTAAATATTTCAGATTGAAAACCTGTATCCATATGTCTAATATATGTATCCAGATATGCAACACCTTCTGTATTAATATTATATGTAAATTTCAAAAAAGTACTTGTCGTATTGAGATAATCTACAAAATCATCAATAAGTTCTATGGGTACATCCCACAGCAAAAACATATCATCCAGAAATCTTGTGTAGTATACCACATATTGGTAATACATACTGGTGAAAAGGTACTTATTTTCCCATTGAAGCATAACTAAATTGGCGAAAAAAGGTGCACAGGAGGCACCCATGGCTACCCCCCCGTGTCTGTTTGTAAAACTCGCCCTCAAAATATATATAGTTATGCTCAAGTACTAAGCCCATCATATCAGTAATTAAATTGATACGGTCCCAACTTAGATTTCAATATCTTCTTAAACTATCACAAAAATAATCCAATCCTTCATGTCTTGGTATGCATGTAAACAGGTCTATAACATCAATGGTTATAAATATCAAACTCCTTTTCCATCTACTAGAATTTAATTGAGATAGAAACATCCAAGAATCTTTAACTAAATGTGACGTATTCTCATATATGTGTTTCACCCACCTATCAATGACTACCCCTATGTTAAGTGTCTTCGATCTACTACCGGAAATAATTGGTATAAATGGGGGATTGGCTATATCTTATGTATTTTCGGGATACCCACTATTGTTGCTAATACTGGGAACTCAACCTTAATGAAATTATGGGTATCCTGATTAATCCTATTGTCCATTAAATACTCATCCAGAGCTAAATCTATTTTACAATGTCCTATATTAATTTCATTTTGTGATATAATATCATAATTACCTGTATCAATTAATATACTTTGCACATTATTAATATAATCTATTTTATTGTAAAGAACTATACCCGCCCCCTTGTCTGGCCTCATAACTCTTATTTCATTATTATTTATTAAATCAACCAGACATTTTCTTTCATTTACATTTAAATTATCTATAAATTCATTCTTTTTAATCGACTTGTTATATTCGTAAATATCTTGACATACACATTCCTCATAATTTACTACATTCTTATGTGGGGCAGGTATAAAGGTACTTTTCTTCTTCAATTGATTCGGTAACATAATTTTATTTTCTTTTTGAAACATAAATGCTAAATTTAATCTACGGCAATATAATTTAATATCTGTTAAAGCATCCACTAAATGAAATTTTACTGTAGGTATATATTTCATACCTTTTTCAAACAGTGAAAAATACTCTTCCTTAATGTTCAAAGTCGTGTAATTAAATATCTTTATGTCATTGTGTACCATTGCTATATGTTTCACATCTCGAACATGGGACCTATTAACACTCTTATTATTACTGGTAACATCCGGTACTTCATCCTTTAAATATGTTACATTATGATCACTAGAATTACTGTCTATCTTTTGTTGTCCCTTTGATAGTAATTCTCTTTCCTTGCTGGTGTGAAATATCGCCCCCCCCCGTGAAAATTCATTCCTATATCCTTATAACCATTCCTATTTTCGCTCATATTTGATCTATATGTATGTCCACATTCCTGTTTCCATGTATATGCTCTATTATCTTGATATTGTTCCAAATCACGTTGTATTTTCTTTTGTTTTCTCTGAAAAATCTTACTAGCTCTAAAATCTGCTAATTTATACTGTTTTTCATATAATTCTTTCCACTGAGGAAACAAAAGATCTGTCACAATGTCATTATTTAATTTATCTATTTCGCTAACTATACTACTTAATTTTTCATAATTTTTTCTAACTAATAACTTCATAAAGCTCTTTCCAAACCCATTAATTAACTCATTAAATTCCATTCTAGTATCATGATTTAAATTCACACCCATTGGCATTTTAAAAAACCTTAAGCCCATAGGGACTATACGTAATGCAATACATTTTGTTAAATATGCATTATCAATCTTTATACATTTTACAGTTAATAATAATTTCCCTAGGCTATATATCATATCCTTTAAAGTACTTCTATTATTAATATTAGACACATTTCTATTAAGTTTAACATCATTAAAATGTTCATTTTCGTTAAAATCATAATCACTTGTCAAGAAATTGTCTAGTTGGTTCAAAGTACCAGTTTTTTGACATTGTTGTGAACCAACCAAATTAATGCCTCTGGGGCTGGATGTATTTAATACAGTAACTTTAATATTTTCTGTTTTGGTTTTAGCTGTTGCTGCATACGTTTTAACTGGTGGCAGATGCTTAGGGCGAACCCCTAAGTGTTCAATATCTTCATCTATTTGGAATAACGAAAAATGAAACGTAATGTCATGTTCTGTCGACTGACTAGAATCACGAAATTCTAGATAAATATTGGAATAAATTAGTAGGAGATGAAGAAGCTAAATGTGTAGTAAGAATAAAACCATGTATTGTATATAAAATGGGTAGAAATATAAAAAATTTATTGAATGGCTTAAATTCTCAGAAAATGTCCACAAATACCCACACTAAGAAATGTGGGTATTGTAAACAGTGTTGTATAATAAATGAAGCAACTGGATATAGATTAAATTATGTCAATAGTACTTATATAAAGTTTAAAAAGGGAAGCTGTAATAGTAGGAATATAGTCTATCTCGCTAAATGTACAGTATGTACTGCTTTCTACATAGGGAAAACAGAAAGACAGTTTAGAAAGTGTATATACGAACATAGGTATAAGATTAAGGTTAAGGATACTAAAAATGCATTGTTCAGACATATCAAAGAGAAAGGTGATGCACATAATTTTAAATTTGGCATAATCGATTATGTAAATATATCACCGTGTGGTGGTAATTATAAAGCCTACCTGGGTAGGAAAGAAAGTCAGTGGCAAATGTTGACAAATGCCACAAAATTTCCTGGCATAAATGATTTTATTTCTATAAAACCTTTTTTACAGTTATCATAGCATAACTAAATTATTTAAATCGTTATTTTAATTCCAATATTTGCCTCATTTTTAATAATTATTGTGTATGTAATGAAAGTATAAATTGATTTTAAAGTATTTATAGTGGATATAAACATATGTTTGTTAGAAAAATAGATGTTATTTGACAATAGATGTAGTAGCACTTTAAATGCTGCTAAGAAGTATTGCGCTTGAATAAATGGCGCCAAAAAGTTTTTAAATATGTCATCAGCTGTTAGTATTATGGTTCTGAAGAAGTCTGTAGTACACAGATGAAAGCACTTAACCGTTTTTACATGTTTGGTGTGTGATTAAATATATTTTTATTTTTCTTGTTCGAGTCGAGTTTCACGTGTACCGTAAAGCATAGTTGAAACATTTTGTTGTCTCTAGAGAGATTATTCTGTTGTTGTTTCGTTCGTTTTGACAACATTTATTTGCAGCTATGGATGGTATTAAGGAAATGGCAGAGACTCTATTGGACAAGGAAGAATTGATTCGTATTAGATCTGAAATGGTTACGTTGAAAGATAATGTGGTGCGGTTGACTGAAGTCGTTAGTCAACTGCAAAAATCCATTTTTTGCTAGAGAAATAAACAAGGACCAGTGGATAAAAATATTCTAGTTCCAGCTAGTAATATGTCTACTCAGGTAGATATACCAAATGGACAGGGTGAACGTAACTGTTCGATTGAGGATATACAGCAAACCAGAGTATTATCGGATCCAAATCACATTCGTGATTCTAGTCAGTCGACAGAACATGACATTACATTTGATTTTTCGTTATTCCAAGTAGATGAAGATATTGAACGCTTAGGGGCTCGCCCTAAGCGTCTGCCACCAGTTAAAACGTATGCAGCAACGGCTAAAACCAAAATAGAAAATATTAAAGGTACTGTATTAAATACATCCAGCCCCAGAGGCATTAATTTGGTTGGTTCACAACAATGTCAAAAAACTGGTACTTTGAACCAACTAGACAATTTCTTGACAAGTGATTATGATTTTAATGAAAATGAACATTTTAATGATGTTAACAAACTTAATAGAAATGTGTCTAATATTAATAATAGAAGTACTTTAAAGGATATGATATATAGCCTAGGGAAATTATTATTAACTGTAAAATGTATAAAGATTGATAATGCATATTTAACAAAATGTATTGCATTACGTATAGTCCCTATGGGCTTAAGGTTTTTTTAAAATGCCAATGGGTGTGAATTTAAATCATGATACTAGAATGGAATTTAATGAGTTATTTAATGGGTTTGGAATGAGCTTTATGAAGTTATTAGTACGGCAAAATGATGAGAAATTAAGTAGTATAGTTAGCGAAATAGATAAATTAAATAATGACATTGTGATAGATCTTTTGTTTCCTCAGTGGAAAGAATTATATAAAAAACAGTATAAATTAGCAGATTTTAGAGCTAGTAAGATTTTTGAGAGAAAACAAAAGAAAATACAATGTGATTTGGAACAATATCAAGATAATAGAGTGTATACATGGAAACAGGAATGTGGACATGCATATAGATCGAATATGAGCGAAATTAGGAATGGTTATAAGGATATAGGAATGAATTTTCACGGGGGGGGGCGATATTTCACACCAGCAAGGAAAGAGAATTACTATCAAAGGGACAACAAAAGATAGACAGTAATCCTAGTGATCATAATGTAACATATTTAAAGGATGAAGTACCGGATGTTACCAGTAATAATAAGAGTGTTAATAGGTCCCATGTTCGAGATGTGAAACATATAGCAATGGTACACAATGACATAAAGATATTTAATTACATGACTTTGAACATTAAGGAAGAGTATTTTTCACTGTTTGAAAAAGGTATGAAATATATACCTAAAATAAAATTAAATTTAGTGGATGTTTTAACAGATATTAAATTATATTGCTGTAGATTAAATTTAGCATTTATGTTTAGCTAAGGACTCTAAAGACAACCATAAGGCATTCTTTAGCTATGTCAGAAACCTAGGAGGAAACTCCCAGATATGCTCAGAATTAGTTCAAAATGATGTGAAGATTACTGATCCTACAGACATTGCCAACATACTGGCTGACAGGTTCAGTGCAAACTTCTCCCCTCCCCTAAAGGAGAGATATCTATACCAAATGATTGTAGCCCCCCAAACATCTCTAATGCCCAGGTGAGAACTTCTCTCTCCAAGGCAAAGAACACAGCATCCATGGGACCTGATGGTGTCCCCGGCTGTGTGCTCCATGAACTCAATGAGGAATTAAACCCACAGTTAGGACAGCTGTTTAATCTTAGTCTCACCTCCGGATCATGCCAGGAGTGGCGCACAGCGACTGTGGTCCCACTCCACAAAGGCGGTGCCTCCACCGACCCTGGAAATTACCGTCCCATTAGCTTGACAAGCCTTATCTGCAAAGCCATGGAGAGGATCATAATGGATCTCATAAATAAAGACATAGGGAACTTGCAGACTTTGGATCCAACCCAGTTTGGCTTTGTCAAAGGCAGATCATGCCTTTTAAACTTGGTTGACTTTTGAAACAGTCACCAAGGCCATTGACGAGGAAAGGCAGTCCATACAGCCTACCTAGACCTGGCGAAGGCTTTTGATACAATACCTCACTCGGGTATCATTGAAAAACTCATCAACTTAAATGTAAACCCATACATTACAAGATGGGTTGCAAACTGGCTGAGTGACAGAACCCACAGGGTCAGAGTTACTGGCGCCATGTCAGACTCAAAGCCTGTCACAAGTGGTGTCCCACAGGGCTCAGTCCTGGGCCCACTCTTGTTTGGCATCTACTTTTCTGAAGTACAAGCAAACACAGGAGGGTTATGGCTGACAAAGTTTGCAGATGATTGCAAACTGGGCGCCGTAGTTGAAAACACATCCAACACAGATATCCTTCAGAAGGGTCTCACAGAAACGGATAACTGGTGCCAGAGCCATGGCCTAAAGTTAAATGCCAAGAAATGCATAGTCATACCCTTCGGGAAAAATAAGGTTACCTAGCTACCATATAGGTGGCAATCCCTGAACACAGAAGAAGTTATTAGGGACCTGGGAACCCAGGTTGACAGTAGCCTTTCATTCGACACTCATATTGCTAAATTAGTTAGGAAGACCTTCTACATTGCCCACCTTATCATGAAGGGATTCACATCTAGATCAAGGGAAGTCGTAGTCTCCTATACTCATCACTCATCAGACCAATGATCGAGTACAATGCCCCATTCGGAATGTATCTGACCCGACACTTGCAGCAGCTGGGAGGCCACAAAAGTTCCTCACCAAAAGGATAAAGGGTCTCAAAATCTGTCTTATGCTGCCCGACTGAAAGAACTCCAGTTATATTCAGTTGCTTACCGCTTGCTCAGAGGTGACCTATGCCTGACATACAAGGCCATGTCAAACCCAGATTTGATGAACATGCTTCATCTCAAAAATCTAGATCCTCAGAGCCACAAGGGCAGGAGACTTAAACCTCGACACGGTTATTAATAGGACGTGCTGGAGGGATAGATTCATCACCCAAAGACTCCCTATGCTGTGGAACAAAATCCCGGTTTATGTGAGGCAAAGCACCTCGCTGGCCTTGTTCAAGAGGAATCTTGACCAATGGATGGGAGATCGCAGATACACCCCAGGGGTTACCTCAGTGTCACTGCTCGACAGAGGCACAGCAAAATAGTGGGCATAGTTTCTCCAAACTAAAGGGGTGGCGTAAGCCACAAAACTATGGGCTAGGCTTATAAATGCCCTCGGGCAGATAGCCTAGTATGAACCTATGAACCTATAAAATAAAATTATGTTACCGAATCAATTGAAGAAGAAAAGTACCTTTATACCTGCCCCACATAAGAATGTAGTAAATTATGAGGTATGTGTATGTCAAGATATTTATGAATATAACAAGTCGATTAAAAAGAATGAATTTATAGATAATTTAAATGTAAATGAAAGAAAATGTCTGGTTGATTTAATAAATAATAATGAAATAAGAGTTATGAAGCCAGACAGGGGGGTGGGTGTAGTTCTTTACAATAAAATCGATTATATTAATAAAGTGGATTCCAGCGTGTAGCTCGCGAGACATTTGCCTGCGAGCTACATCGCCGAAACCAAATGGCTGCATCAGCACTTTGCCGTAGTGCAAAGTGCCTGAACAGCACAGCCGCTGCCACTATAATCTATGGACGAGCAGCTGCAGCCGTACGGGCTGTGTAACGCATTCCTTCTTCCCATGCAAGGAATGCATTTATTTAATTATTTATTTATTGTGATGTCAGACTGACAACATAATAAATAAATAATTAAATAAATGCATTCCTTGCAAGAGAAGAATGCGTTACACAGCCCGCACGCTGCAGCTGCTCGTCCATAGATTATAGTGGCAGCGGCTGTTCAGGCACTGCACTACGCAAAGTGCTGATGCAACGTTATTCGGCGATGTTCGCAGGCAAATGTCTCATGACACCGAATCTAATAAAGTACAAAGTATATTAATTTATACAGGTAATTATGATATTATATCACAAAATGAAATTAATATAGGACATTGTAAAATAGATTTAGCTCTGGATGAGTATTTAATGGACAATAGGATTACTCAGGACACCCATAATTTCATTAAGGTTGAGTTCCCAGTATTAGCAAAAATAGTGGGTATCCCGAAAATACATAAGGATTTAGCCAATCCCCCATTTAGACCAATTATTTCCGGTAGTAGATTGAAGACATTTAACATAGGGATAGTCATTGATAGATGGGTGAAGCACATATATGAGAATACGTCACATTTAGTTAAAGATTCTTGGATGTTTCTATCTCAATTAACTTCTAGTAGATGGAAAAGGAGTTTGATATTTATAACCATTGATGTTATAGACCTGTTTTCATGCATACCAAGACATGAAGGATTGGATTATTTTTGTGATAGTCTAAGAAGATATTCAAATCTAAGTTGGGACCGTATCAATTTAATTACTGATATGATGGGCTTAGTACTTGAGCATAACTATATATATTTTGAGGGCGAGTTTTACAAACAGACACGGGGGGTAGCCATGGGTGCCTCCTGTGCACCTATTTTCGCCAATTTAGTTATGCTTCAATGGGAAAATAAGTACCTTTTCACCAGTATGTATTACCAGTATGTGGTATACTACACAAGATTTCTGGATGATATGTTTTTGCTGTGGAATGGACCCAGAGAACTTATTGATGAGTTTGTAGATTATCTCAATACAAGTACTTTTTTGAAATTTACATATAATATTAATACAGAAGGTATTGCATATCTGGATACATATATTAGACATATGGATACAGGTTTTCAATCTGAAATATTTAGAAAGGAAATGTTCTCTAATGGCTATCTAGATTACACAAGTAATCATCCTAGACACATTTTAAGAAACATCTTTAAGGGACAATGTATAAGGGTAGCAAGGATGACGTCAGATTATGACACAATGGTTAGAGAAATCAATAATATAAGAAATATGTTTGTAAATAGGGGTTACCCCTTAACATTATTAGATGACGTATCGACATATATTATAACTGAATTAGGTAAAAAATATCCCCCTATTTTAGGTATTGGTACAGAAAAAATCTTTAGGAAGAATAAAGTGAATGATGAATTTAATAGAGTATATGTATTGACTTATTCACCTCATGTTAATTATATTAGAGAAATTCTGGATAAATATTGGAATAAATTAGTAGGAGATGAAGAAGCTAAATGTGTAGTAGGAATAAAACCATGTATTGTATATAAAATGGGTAGAAATATAAAAAAATTATTGAATGGCTTGAATTCTCAGAAAATGTCCACAAATATCCACACTAAGAAATGTGGGTCTTGTAAACAGTGCTGTGCAATAAATGAAGCAACTGGATGTAGATTAAATTATGTACTTATATAAAGTTTAAAAAGGGAAACTGCAATAGTAGGAATATAGTCTATCTCGCTAAATGTACAGTATGTACTGCTTTCTACATAGGGAAAACAGAAAGACAGTTTAGAAAGCGTATATACGAACATAGGTATAAGATTAAGGTTAAGGATACTAAAAATGCATTGTTCAGACATATCAAAGAGAAAGGTGATGCACATAATTTTAACTTTGGCATCATCGATTATGTAAATATATCACCGTGTGGTGGTAATTATAAAGCCTACCTGGGTAGGAAAGAAAGTCAGTGGCAAATGTTGACAAATGCCACAAAATTTCCTGGCATAAATGATTTTATTTCTATAAAACCTTTTTTACAGTTATCATAGCATAACTAAATTATTTAAATCGTTAATTTAATTCCAATAATTGCCTCATTTTTAATAATTATTGTGCATGTAATGAAAGTATAAATTGATTTTAAAGTATTTATAGTGGATATAAACATATGTCTGTTAGAAAAATAGATGTTATTTGACAATAGATGTAGTAGCACTTTAAATGCTGCTAAGAAGTATTGTGCTTGAATAAATGGCGCCAAAAAGTTTTTAAATAGGTCATCAGCTGTTAGTATTATGGTTCTGATGAAGTCTGTAGTACACAGATGAAAGCGCTTAACCGTTTTTACATGTTTGGTGTGTGATTAAATATATTTTTATTTTTCTTGTTCGAGTCGAGTTTTACTTGTACCGTAAAGCATAGTTGAGACATTTTGTTGTCTCTAGAGAGATCTTTAATATTAAGATTCATCTGATATACACACAATGGTTTCTCAACAAAGATGTCTAACTTCAGCACAGAACACTAACATTTTCCAATTTTATGTAATTACCTCATGTATAGCATGTGAATCAAAACTGCAGGTCAGAACAAAACTTACCTTTCGGTGAAAAGAATCAACAAAATGCATTGAAGTACGAAAGATGTCATTCTCCCTTTTTGCTATTGATTAATATAAATACTCCCTCCCTTTAAAATATTTTGTTCATATTTGCCTAGTAATCTTGTGGGATAAAATCTGTAATAAAATTTCCATTTAAGTTATTTAATCTTGTAAAAATTTTTTTCAGCAATGCTTAATCTACTAGCTCTCACCCTCTGACCCTTTGTTATATTCCTTTCTTTCTCACCAACTGCATTTCTTGTTTCAGCACTGACCAGTACGTTTTCCCCCAATTTTTGTAACTACATTGTGTACATCATCTGAATCCAAACTGTATGTCAATGCAAAGCCGTGCTCATTAACATTTAATTTAGTAGCCCTCCCCTCAGACCCTTTGCCACATTCCTTTTAATTTGTTATGGATGCATACAATTGTAATAAATGGAGAAAAGATCTGACCTTGTATAGTTCAACTACTCAAACTTTCAGAATGAGCAGATAGCAGGAAAAAAATACAAAGACATGAAAAATGAGCCTTGGTGCATCTCTTGATGTAATGAAATGGGAAACCATATCCAGACAGAAGGCACCATTTGGCACATTATGTGAGCAAAGGAAAGAGTTTTGAGCTTGGAATTCCCAAAAGCGATGAGTGTCTGCTGCCTGCAGCCACCAGCCCTGTTGATGAGGTGGACAAACTGAATCATGTAAAATTTAGCAATACACCAGAGAAAAAGAGGTCCTCTAACAAACAAAAGTCCATGAAGAACATATATATAGGTGCACTGAATTTCATCCAAAACACCTAAATATCAATGTTCACAATGTCGACCACAAAAGGCCAACATTACAAATATTGCTACACTAGTACATTGTGCTGAGCAACAACCTCAGCACAACAACATTGCTGCCCCTCCTACACCCCTCTATGTAGGGGTTGCACTCCACACACTTCCTGCTAATTATATATACTAACTCAGAAATTGCAAGATTGCACAATCTCAGGGAAAGGGCACAGTTCCCAGCCCCAAAAATTATATGGTCCCACAACCTCTTGACCATCTATGTAGTTGAGTAAATTTTGCCAAGTAAATAAATGTCAAATAAATGGGGATATGATGATATTCAGTTACCCTACACACACACGTGTATATATATATATATATATATATATATATATATATATATATATATATATATATATGTTTACTATTGACATTTCAAATCTGCCTTGGTCGACCATTTAGAATGTCGACCTGAAATGCTGAATCCAAAATGCTGAAAAGTAAACCAAAGTGAAATAGAACACATTGACAACCATGGTTTGATGTATTCGACATAGCAGGAGGTGATGTCACTCGCCTCCTGCTGTGGACATTAACATACCATTAAACTCTGCAGTTAGTGGTACATTAATTCTACTATTTTGCAGGGGGGCTATGCCCCCTGCACCCCTTATGTAGGGGGCAGTGTCCCAACACCCCCTGCACATTAAGTATACCAAATCCAAGATCGCACTACAGTGAGGAAATGGGCTAATTCCCTGTTCCACACTGAACCGTGATCTTCCTGCATAATATCAAACCCAAATGCTCGAATTACACTACCTGTTTGCTGTAGTGCAGTTGATACATTTTGGTTTGACATTCTGCCGACTTGAAAACTGCAAGTTGACCACATGCCAGTCGACCGAAGCAGTATCTATACCTGTGTGTGTGTGTGTGTGTGTGTGTGTGTGTGTGTGTGTGTGTGTGTGTGTGTGTGTGTGTGTGTGTGTATATATATATATATATATATATATATATAGTATGTGTACATTTTGGTTTCACCTCTTCTTGGATTTTCACATCTCTCTTCAGTGGTCATCTTCAAACCTAGTAGGATGAAAAGATGAGGCAGTGCAGAAGCAATTTCAAGCAGAGAACTCAAGGTAGGTAGTTGTGTCCATAGTGTGGTAACACTGCCATAGGATATCTGTATATGCAGTGCTAACCTTTTAAGTTTGATAGACCTTGTAGAGATGTGAAAGAAGATATAGTTCTCCTGGGTTTCCATAATTTCCTTGAAAATGGGATGGGATAATATACTGACCACAAGACTGATGCCAAAGACTGCAGTAACTGCAAAGGTGATATGATAGCTAGAAAGTTTTAGAATGCGGTTCATAAAAAAATTGCTGGCAGGCATGGATAGCTGTCTTTTCCTCCAGTTATAGCTATTTGATTCAGCACCAGGGTCAAGAGAGGGATTCACTTCACCTCCTTGCTTATTACAATATAGGCCCTCACCTTCTCTAATCGTTGCAATTATGCAATTATGCGATAATCTCCACCGGGTCTTCTGCTGCAGTTGGTAAAGTTGTTATCATTGTGGCTGGACTGCCTGCAATGTAGCAGCTTACACCCTCCTGCCACATAGCCCCCACCATCTTCCTTTGTATCGCCAGCTGTTATTGTGGTTGTTATTCCTTCTGAAATTTGGAAATGTACAAGCACAGAGACACACAATTAACCATCTAGTAACACAAATGTGTAGAACACATGCGCTACATTAACTCACAACAATGTCAAGGTCTAAGCCAACAAACACAGTGCTATTGAATGCAGCAAACCTGTGGACAAGGAGAGGCATGTGGTACAATAGACCAATAGAAAGCATATGGCTGTAAAGTATCAGCCATATCCATAACAATAGTAGAATAATGTATAATCAAGTACCATATTAATGTACATGGTATTCACACCATAGAAGAGCAGATCAACATTCAGCCATGACTGATGCATACAACTAGCAGTTATAGTCTTTGTGGTACAGATGTACATACACCATAACTCAAAGAATGCATAATTCAGAAAAAGCATATTCACTGTCTACAATTATGTGACACAACATGCAAAGCAATGCTATGAAAAATGCTGTTTCATATTCTCCAGCATGTCATAAGCATAATATATGAATATGTTTTTGAGAAGTGAACTGAAGGTATAGAAAAGAGGTTGCACATGTGTATGACATATTGCTAAGGACGATATATGGATATTCTCAACATTATAACAAAAAATATGTTATGCCCATGTGCCTTACCACTGCACTGTGATCCTGAGGTGTCATTGTGGATACATGATGGTATGGCAGTATTGTTGCAAATGCCCCAAGCTACTACACAAGAAGTGGGACTAAGAAAGTGAAATAGACATAGCTGTGAACATACTAGACATGCAGCGTGCAGGGCAGTCATGCTGGAAACACTCAATAATGTTAAGAGCTGCACATAAGGTACAAAGTGCAATGCACAATATCTGGCACACAGTACACACAGAGTCTTTCATAACTCTGTCATACACTGCATAACTCTGGCTTACACTTTAAGGACAGTCAAAACAGCAAGTCACATGTTATGTGATTTAAGGTTGTGGTGTGCATGTTAGGTGCAACCAAAACAGGATCATTAGATGGTTCTTGCACCTAAGTGACAAGCAATACATTGTGGGACTGTAGCAGGCATATTAGGTATAGCCAAGGCAGTGTTAAGGCAGGGCTAGCACAATTATGTATCAGTCAGCATATAATGGAACTATGATATGCACATTAAACACAGCCAAGACAGAGAACAGAGTGGCTACAGAAGATGGATCACAGGCAACATGTTTTGTGACTGTGGTGCACAGATTAGGCACAGACAAGACAGATACAAGGAAAGGATGGCGTATCTGAGGAGTCAGCATAGAAGAATAATGACTGTGGTAGGCACATTAGTTGCAGCCAAACAGGATCAAGGAGTACAGTGTAGTGTTATTGTATATACTGGATGTTTTCTTCACACTCGTATCTGATCATTACATTTCTCTTTTTATTGTCATTATACCTGTACACTGACTTATTAGTTCATTACATTTTTGTTTGGCATCCATTTTATCTGTAAACTAAGTTTATGAATTGAACACTGCTTTTGTGAATCTTCATCAACAAAACAAACAACAAAAAAATAAAACTTAGTAACAGTAAGTGTCTGAGTGTACTCCTGCAGGTTTGGCATTTAGAAACCATGTTAACCTTGTCAGGTATCAAACTAAAACTAAAATTAATTGAGTGAATGATAATTGATTGTTATAAAAGAACTGATTATTGGGAATGTTTTTAGTTTGATAAAGTTTGTCAAGAGAACAGACGAAAGCGCTTACATCAACTGTTTGGTCACTTTTGGATTTTATACAATTTTTGCTTGACGTGTGGAGATTTGTACAGAATAAATTAACTTTTCTGAAGGAGTCTCTGTTTCGGGTTGCCTGTTTCAGACTTGGATTGTTTTTTTTTTCATAGTTGGTGCTTTTCCAGTCCTAACGCTCATTTGGTTCCCACCTTGTCAGGTATATTTGCTGGTATGTTAACTTGAAAAGCATCAATGATAAATTCTGAGAGCGTTTGTATGTAAAAATATAATGATACAACTTGCTGGTGTGTCTTTAATGGAATATTAAAGAATTATGTCTGCACCGAGCCCAAGAATCATGTAAATTGGATATGGTTTACATAGTTGCATATGTAACAGCATTTGGCCAGATCTCAAAGAAACAACACACCATTTTAGCATCAGACGTTTTATTCATCATAGTTTATTACTCACAAACATAAATTCGTAACTGAAGATAATACATAAACTTCAAACATAACAAAATACAGCAGGCAGCATCATGCACTCATTTCCATCCCACCATGGTGTAAGAAACATTAACTCAACCACTTAATTACTCACAACTTCCCACTTGAAGCAGCATGATATGGTTCACTTCAATATCCAACCAAGCACCTTGTATGATCCAAAACATAAAATACCAGAGAGGGAACAAAAGAGGGGCATCACAGCTCCTCTTCTCCTCCATACTACCCCACTCATATGTGAAAGTTTGACAATGTGAAAGATGACAGAAAGGGGGGACAGGGAGGACAGGAAGCAAGTTCATGCTTAAATCTGATATCCCCACTCCACAGCTTCTGCACAAAACTAAGCTAACTCCTCCTTAGCGCTACCTCACTTCCTCTCCAACCAGCCCTTCCCCTTAACCTTAACCCTTTCCTGCCTGCAACACTGCAACAACTCCCTCACCCACTTCCCCTTCAAAACTCCCTGTCTACCCACATACCCCCCCATCCCTCAGACATCTCTGGACAAATTTGTTTGGGTTCTTAAACTATTTAAGACACCTAGGAAAAAGCCGCCAAAAGTGTAACTATCTAACAAACCTAAAGGTCACAGTCAGTACAGGCTATACTCCCCCATTGTTTTAAGATGGTTTATTATTTCAAATTAGAGAGAGGGCCATGAAGCATATTTTCCCTCCTTAGACTGGTACCTTGAAAGAAAACTAAGGTTCTCTGATAGTCTGTAAGACAGAGTCTAGACAATATACCACAAAGAGATAATAGCCAGAGCAATGTTTGATTAATAAAGATTCCTTAGTTCTAAACATAGCCACCACCAAAATTGTCTAAGAATAAAGCTAGTCTTACATTCCTCTGCAGTAAAAAGGTATATTCAATACCTTTAACTAAATCACAAAAGCAAATACTCTCTCACTCATCCAGATGAGGGATGCACCAGTTGTCTTACAGTGCAATTTGCAACAAGTTTTCCCTTAATGCATTCATTCTGCCCATAAGGAAGAAAATATTTTCAAGCATTTTATACATTTTTCTTCAGGACCTTTGGGACACCATATCTTTTGCCTAATTATACAAATAATTATTTGGGGCTGAAGAAACCTTTATGAATTTAGGCAAAATTCAAATATAATGGGTTGCAACCTTGTCTGTATGTAATGTCTGGTGACAACTGCCTTTGCATAACTCCTAGTCAGGAAAGCTTAGCGTACCAAACAGTGAAGACATTATGAATTGTTTTTAACATGTTATTTGGATTATTTTATATTTCTAAACCTAATCTAGAATTAAGTTTTGTGATTCCATTTTTTCCACCCCATAGTAGAAAAATGTCTCACAACATATAAGAACTTAGGCAAGAAAAAACATTCTGACAGCAGCTGTCTTTGACAAGGAGGGTAGATGCAGAGGCTTGGATTTTGCATGTGTCTTCTTAAACTCTTTTACAACTTAAACTTCTTCTCATCATACGTTTAAATGAATGCTTCCTGCTGTATACTTATACAAATGTGATTTCATGGAAGAAACACCAACTTCTTATTTTTCTGGGAAAGAACAGAGCCCCTTAAGTCTATGGATTTGTCATGGACTTCAGTAATTTATATCAAGAATTTTGTACAGATGCACCCTTATCAGCTTAACCTAAACTTAATTCATTTTGTGGATATATACAAAATGCAAACATCTGAGCTTATTGATTCTGGAAAATCAGACTGTATTCTCTTTCCTCTACTGTCCACTTAAAGAGTCTTTACTGCTTCCAAACTTGTTTAAAGTTCATCACATATGAACAGACACAGAGATGTAAAGCTGATATTGTTAGACAAATGTAAATGGCGCTTAGTCCTTTTCTAGAGAACAAATTGAAAACAACATGAGTGGCCCTTTTCACTATTATTAGGAAAAATAAACAATGTTATTTATATCGTGGAGTTGTCAGGCAGGAGCCAGAAATATAGATTCTTCTAAGTTAATATGAAGCCCTACCACAATAAAGGGATATTAATGCTCAATAGCTGTGGTAGATTATAAAAGGATTCAGAGGTGGAGCTTATTCTAGATCTTTCCAGTAGCATTCTGGCTGATGCTTCAGTAGATTAGGTAGTCTGTAATAGCAGCTATCCTCTACACAATTTACAAAATCTGGGCATTTGAGGACATGTGTACTGCCAAGCCAAGGTTTTGAGGATGTATTCACTTTTAACCTAGGGTCAACTAAGTGACGAGGCACTGCATGGGTACTCAGACCCAATGGACAATCAAAATGACTCTGTACAGGGTACCTTAATAAGTCAAGCAAAGCATGTAGGACACATTACAGAAGATTTTACATTTAGGAGAAGTCCAACAATTCAGCAATCCTTAGGCCTCAGAGGAAGTGCTACTGAAAAAGGATACAAGCAGTGGTTTCTATCTGGACTAAAATAAATTAAATAGTTACACAGAGTCAGAAGTTTACTATTAGAAGTGTGGCATTACCTGCACCAAGTCTGGAAATGCCAACTTCTCCACATCAAAACATGCAATGTTGGAAATCCAAAACATCATATAAAACGAAATCCTGATAGCTGCTACTGCTCCAGACCCAGGAACAAGCATTAACATGGGTTCTGAAAGACAGCAAGTTAGGAGTTCAGCATACTGTGCTTCCAGCATTGCATGACACCAGAATAAATATATACATACAAGTTTCCAAGACCTGCTGAGTCTAAATATTGATTTTTTGCTGACGTGAGAATGAAACACATGGTAAAAATGTTATTTTCAAAGTGCAGTAGGATGAAGGAACAAACTTGTTTAGATATTGTACAGTGAAAACACTAGCTATCCTTATGGAAAGAACTGAATGCATCAGACTAAATAAATAGCACAGTAAGTATGATTGTTTGTTTAGCAGCACTGGAAACATCAAGTTATAATCCTAAAATGAATTAGACCTGAAGGTGATCTGTAATGCAACCCCAGAGAAGAGTTTCCTTTCATTCCAAAAAGAAAGAAGACGGAGGTGAAGAGATATATAAACTTTAGGCAAATAGCATGGTGGAATTATCAGGCCTCACATCAAACCTTCCTCCATAATGACTCCATAAAAGCCTTCAGCAATCTCATGAAAGGCAAGTTACAGCTTTATCAAAAAAATGAAGGAAGCAGTCTTTAATGACAAAATGTGGCTTATAAACACCTGTGTTCTGCAGTAAAAGCAATACTACGGGACAGTGTAGAAGGAACTATTAATTTTCATCTCCATGTTGTAGGAAAGTGTTAAGAAATGCTTTGTTGGAGAATTAATAGAAAACACAAAAACACTGGAAACTGATGTGATGTAATACCTTTTAAAGATTGGGTGATGCATACATCTTCTCCCTGACTGGAGAATGCATGTTCTCCAACAGAGTGTCAGTGTTCAGGTAGTGCCTGATAAAAAACAAGTTATCCACTTCCTGGCATCAAATTAAGGTGCAGTGAGGCTAAGAGAGAAATAAAGCTAACAGCCACCATCTTTTCTGCTCACTATATGTGGCATTGCTGTTAAGGAGAGTAAAATTTAAAAAAAGTAAATAAAGAAAAATAGTAGTGTGTGTGTGTGTGTGTGTGTGTGTGTGTGTGTGTGTGTGTGTGTGTGTGTGTCTGAGACAAAAAGACAGGGCATTAGTGAGAGAGAAAGTGACAATTACTCTCCGTAACAGCAATGCTACATTTGGTGAGCAGAAAAGATGATAACTGTTTGCGTTCCAATTTCTTTTGATTGTAACAGGCAAATGATCAGCATGCATTGCCTAAAAAACAAAGTATGAAACTCTAATGCCTAGCATTATTGACTGACTTTAATCCTTAGTAATTTACTAGCAAATAAACATTCCACAGGGGCCAGAGCAGAACAATGTTGTAAAGTCAGGTAAAGTTAAGGGTGGTTTCTTTCATTTGATCACAGTGAGACATCTGAGGAGTATTCACTTAAAGTGGATGTGACTGCTGGATATGGGCATGTATCTATATAGATATTAAATACATAACTTAGATTTTGGATGTAAAATATTTCCTCTGATGATAATTACACATGCTACAGAAAGTTTGAAACCTTAGACACAGGAACTATTTTTGTCATAAATATAAACAAACATCGTAAGGGAATAAAACGACCAAAAAAAAAAAAATTACAAGTAGTCCACTTCCTAAGGGCAATTATACCCAACAGTATGGGCTTTATCAGGGATGCCTTTGGCATCAGCCCTCACAATACCCCTGGGTATATCTTAATGCTTGATATCTCCCACCTTATTGGGCATTCTTGCTTCCTTATTACAATAAAAATGTTTTGCAGTTACTTGAGCTTTTGGGCTATTAGGAGTCCTTCATTGGGAGTTACACAGGAAGGGCTCCTGTTAGGCCCAAAACTTGAGTAAAGTTTCAGACACACACACACACACATACACACATACACACATTTCCATCTCCTGACAAAATATTTTCTACTTTCAGAACACTAGAAACATTGAGTGCTAGTAAAAATTATCCACCTTTTCATTATTTAAAATAGTTTTGTGAGTTCCAAGGAATTCAGAAAGAAATGTGAACCCACTTTTGTCATGAACCTGTGAAACAGTGATACAGTTAATGCAAAATTGACCGGGAACAACAATTATACAGTTTTCTAAAAATATGAAGTTTTCATCACATTGCTGGAGTTATGCCAAACATTTTTTTATTTAAACACAACACTAGAACAAAATAATTTTCATAAAAGGCCAAGGATCTGAGAACAAAGAATATAAAGCAGCTGGAGAACAGAGGGGACACAGGTGACATGTGAACAGACATCCTGAAGGAAGAAGAATAAAGAAGGATTTAAGGAGAACCCCTTTTACAGAAGACAGACTGTAAATCAAAAGTGAGAAGCAATATAGTTGTGACTCATTCAACCCAAGACCCTATCCCAAAATGGACAGTGGTTACTATGACAAATGGGAACGATGCTACCACTAGTCATAGCTCTTTTCTTGAGATGTGCATGACAGCGTTAGCGATGAAAGACTATGACTCCAGTCATGATGCTGATCTAACAAATGACATCTAATCTTTTATGCTCAAGACATCACGGAGAGCTGCATACAGATCTCCTTAACAAACAACAGGCTAGACAGATCTATCATGCTATCAGTTATTGACTGTGCTGTTCTGGGTTGTTGGCAAGTTGTGCAGCCTGGCCCAAATGACTACCCACATAGCCTTTTCACCTAAAAAGTGTGATGGCTGCTCAAATCTGTGCAACTAAGCTTGCTTACTTGAGGTCCATTTCTCCTATCATGGCTAATTCAATGAATATTTATTTAATTGTTTTTTTTTTTATTTGTACGATTAGTGAGCTAGGTAACAGAGGAACTGTTTTCAGTCATGACCAACTTACAAAAGAAAAATATGAGACTTTTAAAAAATATATAAAAGAGTATAAAGGAAGATAGTGGATAAGCTATGATGATATTAACCGATTTTTGACAATATTCATGAGACTGTGTGCCTTGGCAGTGAACTAAAATTGCGATACCCAATTAAGGGAGCTCTTAACTCTGGTTTTAGTGATGCCGCAAAACATTCTGCAGTTTGTATTGTTGCTCAATTCACCTTACCATTGCTAGATGGAAGCCTGCTTCCAATTATCAAAGTATTGCTGCTTCTCTGCATTGTGTTTATCTCCCTTGAAGGAGGCAGTTGTATTCATAATTACAGAAAATATGGCTCTCACTCCTGAGCGTGATTACTAGTATTTTATATACATCGTGCCATTGCTAAGGCTATTGCGATAATTCTGTCTGCCTCTCTATCTAGATACATCCCCACACACAAACATGATTCCATCTAAACACAATGAGTCTATTGTTCACTTTATACTGATTTATAAACAAAATTCAGCAATGAAACTGCTCTCACTATGGTATTAAATGATCTTTCAGTGGTGAGATATCAGTGTTATTATACTGTATTGGTCTTCCTTGATCTCTCTTTAGCTTTTGACAATGTCAGCTATGGTATCTTTCTGGATCATTTTTTTGACTTATTGCACAATCACTGGTATCATCTATGATTTGTTTACTTTCTACTTTCAGGATGGATACAGACAGTTTTATATGAGATTAACTCATTCTCTCATTTTGCTTTTTTTCTGGAGTATTGCACATCTCTATACTGGAACCATTGCTGTTCTCTATGTATGTTCCACTAGTTAACCTCATTCAATGTACAACTTCACTTTACCACTGCTACATGTGTGATGCCTACAATACCTCTTATTTCCTCAGGAGAAAGTCATACAGCATCCATCTGCTTGTCCAGCACTAAATACCTACACAACTAGGTTCCCAGTTGGTCAATGAGATCAAATGACCAAAAAACTCCTCTTGGTCCAGAAACCCATCACGTCTGTTGGGCATGGCTTGTATTTATACCAGGTTGCTATGGCCTGGAAATCCTTATCTGCATCCATCACATCAATGCCCTTCCCTTGATTCCTTAAAATCATTCTGAAAGACTTCCTAGCCAAAATCTGGCTCTGTTCTTGCTCAAACCTAAGATACATTATATCCCCAAATATGAACAAGTACCCGTTTGTACCTTACACCTCCTCAAACCCCCTTTTTGACTCACTTACTAACTTCAATCAGTTTCCGTCCTTCAACTCTCTATCTAAATATGACATAACCCTGTTTATTTTCTCTCATTTCATACTGCAGTTCCTGTTTACATTATACTAACTTTCCCTTAATTTCTCTGAACTGGCTAAAATTTCTCTAAATATGAAATAATTGTCATATAAGTTGTAGCTATTCTTAACTAATGTTTTCACTTATATTTGCCTAATTTAGTATAATTATTTAAACTGTAGACATTTTGTATTAATTTTGAAGATTGTAAAATTATTGTTCTTAAAATGTTTTGGCAAATGAACATTTTTTTCATGAACTTCTGCTGAAAATTGACACCTACCCAGTCAGATTTTCTTGGTAGTCAAATGTCAATAACTAACTAACTAACTAACTAACCAAATCAATACAGTATCCATTGCAACTGCTTCACAGTTTAGCTGGAGTCTATTCAATGCACAAATAACCTGAAGCACTAAACTGAAGATCAGCATTTCCAAGACTGTAGTCAAAGTGATATATTTTACCTAGAATCATTCCATTAATTTAACCCTAAATCCGTGTGTTTCCCATTTCAAAGGAATCAGGTCAGACCTTGTTAGTAATGTGAAAGAAATTGAAGTTATCTTACAAGACAGACTGATAAATACTAAAGTTATAAAGTATATTGTTCATTTCTATATTCAAACATATTTTGATTTCTACAGGAAATTTCATTTAAAGTATTGACAGTGAAACTGCTGTCAAGAATGTATTGTTTGTTCTTAGTGGTTTAGCTAGTTTGGAAAACACAGTGTGCACTGGATCAATAAGCAGCACGCTGCAGCTGCTTTAATGGCAAAGTGTGAGAATGTCTATAAAAGTAGATGGTGGGATTAGAACCTAGGTCACTCGTAAAAGAAAGGAAGCTATAGCATAAAAACGTAGTACTCTCGCATGTCTTACAGCCAACTCATCATTCTTAAAAATCTTACCCTTTATTTCAAAAGTTAAAGGAATAACTAAGAATATCATCTGTCAACTTAATCAAAAATAAAAATAAAAGTAAAGGTCCCAAGTGGTGGAAGTAGCCGAAATCAAGAAGGAGCCAGAAGGCCCCAGCCATGATGAACAGAAGAAATGTTAAAAGCAGCAGCTCAAGACCACCTTAGCTTCTATATGGAAGTTCTGAAGTTTTCATATTATATCTCTCAAATCTTCAGAAATAAGTCACCTTGAGTAAACATAATTTGTTTTGTCAGCTTAATCAGTGACCATGGCTTTCAAATGGTGAGATCTGATGGCCAGGCATTAACTTGTAGTTGCAGAATGAGGAAAGACTCAATATAACTTTGAGAGTCTATCTTCCCAATAAAACGTCATTAATGCTTCATGATTTGTCCATAATTTCAAGACAAAATGGCCACCAATGAGGAAGAGCCAGGTAAAATCCAAATCCACAGATACAACAGAAAGCATGAGTAGAATAAAGGAAAATGATACCTGCAATATCACTGCTTTCATAATGATCTTGACAATTACCTCTGCACGTTGTAAGACAGCTGGTAATTTGAGTTCCACCTTCTGATTAGCTAGATTGCAGGGGGTCAGCAAAAACTGCACCTGATGCAACAGAAATGACTACAGCAGACTGAGCTACAGTACTTGAACTGCTGTATATTTACAGAGTACTGTTACCTACTATGAAGTCTGAGCTGGAGTTTCAAAGGATGTATGAAAAGTTTTTAATCCAAACCTTTTGTCAATGTATAAATTTAAGTCCTGGAGGCTGAACAGCAATGCTGAAGTGTGGCAACATTTTAAACATCAGATTCATTATGCATCATTAATCTCATTTTATAGCACCTGCATCCATTATGCATTATAGATGCAAGGTGCCATTACTGTCCATCATAAAATGATTTCCCTATGTGCAATCCAGAAGGTATAAAAGTCATAGACTTTATATAGGATCCAGCTGGCCCTTTCACTCTTCCCAGTACACTGCCTTCCAGATATGTCACAGATACAGTTGAACCAACTCTTTCTTTCTTTTTCTTTCTTTCTTTCTTTTTCTTTCTTTCTTTCTTTCTTTCTTTCTTTCTTTCTTTCTTTCTTTCTTTCTTTCTTTCTTTCTTTCTTTTTCTCTTTCTTTCTCATTCTTTCTTTTTTCTTCTCTCTTTTTCTTTCTTTTTTCTTTCTTTCTTTTTCTTTCTTTCTTTCATTCTTTCTTTTTTCTTTCTTTTTTCTCTCTTTCTTTCTTTTTCTCTTTCTTTTTTCTTTTCTTTTTTTTCTTTCTTTCTTTCAGTAACTATAAAAAACTTATTTTGGATTTCCTCACACCTTCATTAATTATGTCACTATTTCTATTGCTGCCGTCCGTTCAGAAAGGCAGACCCAAGTAGTCTGCTTCATAGAGAAATGCCTCATCATATCACCCTGTATCTTCAAATTGTGCATTTTTGCTTTAACATATCTCTCATTTAAGCAGTGTTTTCCCTCGTGTACTATATAGTCTGTTAGAGAAGTTAGATGATTCTTTAATTTCCCCATTAATTTTGAAGAAAAACTGCACAGATTAATCTCATTAAAATGCATTTTCATGAAGATAGTACTTCAATTCTGTTGTCCTTCTCTGTACTGCTTCTGTCATGTTTATATCATAATCCCATTTGTTTTGGTTCTTTATTCCTCAGTGCCTGCTGACCATGAGACTACTCTTTGCCAATTCACACATTTTCTTTCATTTCACAAGGGTCAGGAGCCATCTGAGAGTCACCATAATTATTTTTTAAAATTTTTGTTTTAATGTGCTAAGTCCCCCACGTGTGTCTGAAGTATCCAGTGTATTTATGTGCAATAAGCTTTCACCATGCATGTACCTTGCCTCAATGCACACATAATCAACTGGTCCTGCCCCCCTTTTCAGCCATGTCATTCCATTCCTTTCCTTTCCTGTGCCAGTTTAAACTGGTAACCAGCCATTCACTAGTCAAACTCAAGTCTCCTGTTTATAGCTAAGACTTTATCCCTCTATGCAATCAGAGCTGGCTTTTATGTTCTGGTAAAGTTGAGGGCCCTAGAATTACAATTAATTCCTAAGCTGCTATCTACAGAGGGATACCAATTTTTTAAATTTTGTTAAAGCAGACAAACAGAAACCAGGAAAATGCACAAAAGCAGTCCGGACAAGCACCTTGAAGCCCAAAAAAATGTTAAAGTTCTTATTGTGAAGGCTGTTTGCAATACAAGCTGTAACACTGAAATTGAAATCCACTTGCACGTATAAAGCCACACTGAAGTCGGAAAAAACTTAAACCTTAACGCATTTTACTAATTTTTTAAATTTGTAATGCCTTTTTATGCTTGGTAATACTCTTTGTCATTCCTGTTTTATTGTATACCTGTTTACCTTTAAGTCATATGATATGAGTAGTCCGTGGTCACTTTCTGCTTTTGTTGTTGCTACCGCATCACATCTACGTGTGTGTTCCTTTGGCAGTTTATTGTTACTGGATAAATCTTATTTTATCTCACACTGAATTTAGGATGTTATTTATTATATAATTACTCCATTCTTGCAAAGTCATTTTCCAGTCTTTCTATACCTTCCTATATCTCAGCCTTCGTTGTACATATTTGTGTCATCAGTATAAAGGCATAGTTTTCTTTGCAGAACTTCTGCATTGCAACTTGCACAGACACTAAAAATAACTAGCTACTCTACTGGCACCTATAGTTTCACACTGTAACTTATCCTTTTATTTTTGTGGACTCCATGTACTATGATCAATGATCACATTTGCCTGTCCTATCCAGGCTAAACAACTGTACAAACACTTGGGGCAACTACAAATTATCAACACATATTTCTTTAATTTTATAGAGTAAACTCATTCACTGCATTGTAAATAATGTAACTGCATTTCAATAGAACTGTCATTTATATGGTAACCACACATGCTAACAGTGGTTAATGTAATTATAAATACCATATATAACTACCTTTAAAATATTAAAAACTATATCCAGTATTGTTCAATCCTGCTTTATGTCAGAAGAATCATGAGGGATGTTACTTCTGCAATTTTAATTATTGCTGCATGCTCACTGAAATGTATACATGCTATTTGTCAGTTTACACTGTGCCAAAAACATGAACACTACTGTTCACTAGCAACCATATGCTATGCTGATACATTAATAAATGTACTACTCCCATGTATATGCAACAGAATACTGCTATGTCTATAGTTATAAATGTGCTTTGCAGTAGACATATTAACAAATCATATATTATAATTGTAATACATTGAGTGAAGGATTGGTATGGGGAGATATGGGCAGTTGTTCAGTGTCCACAGCTCCAAGGAGGCCTATGGCCAGCCAAGAAAATAATTCTGTTTTTAAAAGTTTTGTTATGATCAACACTGATCACTAAAGACCTGTTTTTAGTTAAAATTAAATGATAGAAACTGTGAGTATTTACCTTTTTATATACTCAGTGCCTAACATTTGCGCATACACATCACAGACTGCTAAAGATACATAGCTTGGCTGGTTTAAACATATATTTTTAAGTAAATAACTGTTCTTTGCTTAAAAGAATAAATAAATAAATAAATGTCCAGTTACACAATTTAAAGTGCCAATGCTTTCTCATTGTTGTCTTCCAATGATTTAATGAGACAATGAATAGACACCCGTGAGTATTAACCTGTGCAGTGGGGATAGTTGCAGTTATAGATTGCTGGTCTGAATGTTAATAGTCAGCTGCAGCAATGAAAGATAAGTACTGCTCAACATGTTGGCAGACAAACAGATAAAAGGGAAGGGTTTAGCTATGCTGCAGATGAAAGTAAATTACCCTCTTTATTTGTTCCATTTTAAGTCTGGCATTCAGAGCTAGTGTGCATTTGTATGAAGTAAACTGAGCATCTTTGATTTTGCAGAATGTTTTTATCTTTATCCAACATTTTGATCTGCAACTTGCTTGCCCAGCATGCATTCTGGCTGTTTGGGAATAGTGCTTCTTTGTATGAAGTAAGTTGGAATATATTCTCTGTAGCTGATTTTTGTGTATGACAACATTGAAACGTCATTTCAAAGAGCATTCCAGACTTTACCTCATATTCTTGACTTATATGTATTTTTTCACACAAGTCATTAAGGCCTGTAGTCACTAAAAGGTGTGTGTGTGTGTGTGTGTGTGTGTGTGTGTGTGTGTGTGTGTGTGTGTGTGTTTGTATATATATATATATATATATATATATATATATATATATATATATAGGAGATGATAACAATTTACACTCTAGCTTTATAGAGTGCATTTGTATTAAATAAGTTGGAATACTTATTTTTAGGCTATTGGTAGTGTGAAACAAACCTGAAATATGCTTTTTCATCCATAAATATTTTTACTATAATCAGACACCTGAGGTGCATACAGTTAACAAGGGGACTTTGATTGCTGGGTAGAGGGTTGTCTACTGATTTGAATGGTTTATCCTGTTGTTATGACCAAAGTAAACAGTTATCAATTTGGCTTTGCAGGGCTAGTGTGTAATTGTATAAAGAAGACTGGAGTACTTTACTGTTGTCATTTTTAATCACAGTTGGAAACTTGAGTTGCACACAGTCAAGTAGCTACAAATGATTGGTATGGATGTTGATATATTAAAAATCCAGCAGTTCAAATGACTGCAAATCAGGAAGATGAATCCAACAGACCATTTAAATGTATGGGTGGATACAAGAAAGCATGTGTTAGAGATGGGAAAGAGGTATATGGCTTCGAAACATCCGAGAGACCAAGATACATTTAATCCACCAATGAATGTAGCATTATTATGCATTATCATTATGTATATCACATTGAGGCCTAAGGAATGGATGAAAATGGTCTCTGTATCAGTTAATTTATCTGATTAAGAAATGTTAAAAGAAATGTTAAATAAATACAGTAAATAAATTGTCAGTCTTGTACTCATGTTACCACCAAAAAACCCAGTCCAAGACCATGAAGGCTTCAGTAGTGTTTTGTATGATATTTTATTAAATGATTGCCATCTTTGAAGGTGATGCCCCATAAACATATACATCAGTAGTGATCCCTTGCATGCCATCATGTAAATTCCACTGAAGGACCACATACTTTACAGATACACCATTGCATAACTTGTTGAAATAGCTGAGCACAGTGACAGTGAAGACTTTGGGCATTATCTTACAGTGGATACAGGGTTCTTGTTTTGGTTGCTTTCTAAACATTACAATGAAGTTTCATTTGGATGAAATTCTGTATATTGCTTCTATATGGATTAATTAGTTCATTAGCATCAGCCTTGTCCATTTTATGTTTGCTTACTGCGAGTGTCAAAATTTGCTAAACATTATTATTGAATATTACATTAGCTAGAAAAGAATCTATGCACCTGCTGTGAGTGGAAAATGTTGCTACGGAAAGTAAAATATGCAGTACATGTGTATGTGTAGGTGTGTGTGTGTGTGTGTGTGTGTGTGTGTGTGTGTGTGTGTGTGTGTGTACCTGTGTCTGTGTATGTCTGTGTGTGTACACTCACATGTGACTATGTATTGGGAAAGATATACCGATCAACAGTGTTTTTTTCAAGTAACTGCTTAACTTATAAAAAGCAGCTAGCACCATACAAAGGGAACTATTAAGTAATGTAACCTTGTCTTCCTTTTGTAAACATATTGTGTATCAGAGCCATAAAAGGGATAGAACTGTGAAAGAAACTGTAAGCAACTGTAAACTGCAAGCAAGAAAAGAAGAAGAATGTCTGAGGTGATGTCCATGGTGACACATTGACACCTCACATCATTTCATATCCTGACAAGTAAACAATGTGGGGGAAAGAATATTTACCTAAAGTATGAATTGCTGGTTCTGTTTATTCACAGAAGAGAAATCTGTTTACAGAGGTCTGTATTGCTAGATTATTCTTTGCTTATGTTAGCAGAAATCTGTATGCAACATCATGTACTGAGAAAGTCATCATTCATAAGGCCTCCAAAACAAGCAATAAATAAAGGCATGGAGAAATCTGAGAACACATTTAACACTGAGTTGTAGTGCACAGATAATTTTAGGAAAGGATGTATTAATATTAAAGCTATCAACTGCATTTACAGACTGCAATTATGAGAGACAGATGCATGTCTATTTGAAGGCAGCCTCACTTCCTTAAGGTATATTATGATTGATTTTATTGAGTATGGTAGCCAAATCAGAGATAAAAAAGTCTTAAATGTCAAAAATGAAACTATGAAACTGAGAAAATTAATAATAATAAAACATTCATATGATGGTACAGAAACCTTTTCTTAATGATGATTATTTTCAACAATAAAGAATTAATTGACTTTTTATTTCAATGTATAATGTAATACTTAATAAGTAGATGCTATGTGTGCACTACAACTGTATTATTTCTTTGCATTTTTGCATACCACCTACTTGAAAATGTTGGAAGGCAAGTGAATATTTTAAAAAAGCTATGCATGTGTTCACTCAGTTTAATTTGTCCAAGTCTTCTGGGTTTCTTATACCATGACAGGAATTGACCCCATTCCTAAATCAAAGTATGATTAAAGTTCATAAAATTAGTATTATTTCATTCTTTGATGTTTGCCAAAAGTGGTCTTTGTAGCACCCCCAATTTGCCCAGAATTGTTTCCTTCTCCAATTTATATCGGGTTACATGTATCAGTAGCATATCTATGTATGATTGTAAATTCGTTTTTATGAGACCCCATTGCTCCTACTTCTATTGGAACTGTCTGGGTATCCTTCTTCCACATTGCCCTCATTTCTGCCTACAGTTCCTGGTATTTTTATGACTTTGTGTATGTCTGTATGTAAGATACTATAATCACTTAGTGTAGTTATTTCAGTGATCAGTGCTACATTTGTCTTCTTTTAATGGACTACTATATCCAGCTTTCTTGCATTTATTTTCCAATGCTTCTCAGCTACTTCAGTATTGCATTGTTTACACAATCTCCAATGCAGCAGTCTTGCCACATTATTTTACCTTTCGGTATACAGGCTCTCTGCCTTTAGTGTATCACACCCAGCAACAAGATGTGTGATTGCTTCCAGTTCTGTTTTACAAAACATGCATTTGTCTGTTTCTCTCACATACTCAACAGAGTTTGTAAACCAGCATGTACATAGTCTGCTATCCTGGTCTGCCAATATTAACCCTTCATCTTTTGGTTTAAATTAATTTCTCCTTAACCATTCCTGCATCAGATTCTGATTGACATGAGGTTGTTCCAGGAGATTTCTGTACTTGCATCTATATTTATGCCTTTTTCACATTTCATGCCTTCTCATCTGATCCTTCTCCTTATATTCTTTTTTTGCTTTTTTTGGCAGATTCAGTTGCCGCCTGATTTTATCGACTTCTGGTTTGGGTTCCATTTCTGCGAGACACCAATATGCTTTTGCTAAACTAGGTAAGGAGGTCATCTTAGATTTGTTTTCTTTATGTTTAAAAACTTTCACTATGTTTGGATCTGATGAGGTCAGCAGATATCTATGCAGTCCTATGATTGCATATCTATGCATGTAATCAATTTCGAGTAGGCCCATACCTCTTTCCGAACATGGCATATATAATCTTGGTATACACTGAATTTTATATATCATTTGATAAGCGTGAAGCATTTTTTTCCCTATCTAACTGATCTAATATCTTTTGGAGCCAGTCAATCACCTCAAAACTGTAAGTTAGAACAAAAGCACTAAATTGGTTTATATCTTGGACTTTGTTTCTAAATGTCAGGGCTGTTTTCAGTATTGATTTTAGTCTTCTAAATATTCCTTACTGAGTTTTGTTTGCATTTGTTCATGTTTTGTTGTTGATTCTTCATCAGTTCCCAGATATTTATACTATCCATCCTGCTCAAGTTCCTTTATATCACATTCCTGTCCAAGATTTGATATTTTCTTTTTGCTGCAGCTTTCCTACTTTAAAATGTTATGTTTGTATATTTATAAAGACCAAATTATATTCTTATATCATCTGAGAAAGTTTTTACCAATTCCAGTTGTGCTTTCAGCTCCTCATCTGATGAACTAAACAGTTTTAAATCATCCACAAAAAGAAGATGAGAAGTCTTTATACTTTGTTGTTTTCAGGGAGCCAAATTGTAACCATCACTTATCTGTTAAGTAGACAGTTTAATGGGTTATGGGCAAGACAAAAGAGAAACAGTGACAAAGAGTCACCCTGAAGTATCCCCCTTTGAATTTTCATCCCTGGGATAATAATTTGCCCTTTATCATGACTTAGCTACAAAGTGGTTTGCCACTGTTTCATAGTCACTGTAATATATTCTGTAAGCACTCCTTTATACATGAATGTGGGAAGCTGTCAATTTTTTTTGCAATCTATCCATGCCATACTTAGATTCTTCCCCTTTTTACAATTATCCTTTATGACTTTATTTAACAACAAATGATCCTTTGTTCTATATGACTTTCCTTTGTTACTATTTTGTGCTATTGCCATGATTGACTTTTCTTCTAAATGATTATAAACTATGTTGACATCAGTTTCAGTGTATGGTTTATACATATTTGGAAGGCAAATAATTGGCTATAGATTATAGAATAGCTATCAGGTTCACTCTTAAGGAGGAGTAGCATTTTTCCTGTTGGTGTCTGTTTGTGGTGCACATATAAGTTGTTCTTACTTAGGGCTAAATCTTTGTGTAAAGATGTTAATACTTTTACCCAGAAGTTAGGTACTGCACCTGGGCCTGGGATTTTCCACTTAGGAGCTTTTTTTAATTTTGTTTAAATTTTTTTCTGGCCATTACTTAATACCATTTTATATATTGCACATTTGAACTTATAACTTATGTTTTTTGTAACTTCTTCTATCCATTTAGCATCATTATTATGTCCCGCAAGATCTTCATAGATATTTCTCTAAAATGTGTCTATTTCTTTTTTTTGGTAGTATTTATATTCCTTTTGCTTTGTTTCCCAATTCTCTATAAAACTTTTTTGGGTCATCAATGAATTGCTTATTTTGTACTTTTTGTATTTATCTGCATATCTTCTAAGTTTTACTGCCTGTGCTGACATCTTTAGTTTATTATTTGCAACAGTGTAAAATAGATCATGCTCTGTTCTAATAACGTGTGTTGCTTTTATCACATCTATATTTCTAAGCATTTCTGTTGATCTGTTCTCTCTTCTATACTCTTCTAACAGTGACACTTCTTGTCCTAATTGCTTTATAGTTTTCTGTGTTTGATACTTCAATGGTGGCATTTGATTTCTTCCCTTCCTTTCACTGACTGCCCTGTATTTTTGTATAAAAACTTTATCTGTTATTAATTTATCTGCACAATAATATACCCAATTTACTTCTGTTATGTCACATGAATTCATGTTAGTATTTTTGATTACTGTGTTCCTTTGTTTTATCAGACTTCTAACATTTTGGGTCTTATTAACCTTCTGTAATTTATTTCTTTCATCAGTCTTAATATGTCTGCCCGGGGTGGCCATGGTGGTGCAGCAGTTAGCATTGCCACCTCACAGCAAGAGGTTCTCTGGTTCAATCCTCGGCTGGGGTGCCTTCTGTGCGGAGTCTGCATATCCTCCCTGTGGTCGCGTGGGTTTCCTCCTGGTGCTCCGGTTTCCTCCCTCATCCCAAAGACATGCTGTAGGTGGATTGGACACACTAAATTGGCCCTAGGCATGAGTGCATGCATGTGTGTGCCTTCTGTGGAAGGTTGGGCACCAGGCTGGCAACTTGACACCGTAAAACTCCACTGCCAATCATGAGCAGACAGTGATCCTGAACCCCTAACCGGGAAAAGCTGAAAGAAGAAGAAGTCTTAATATGTCTGTCCATCTCTATTAAATAAAGCAACTCTCTCCTTAGATCATTTTCTTCTAAACTGAGGGCACATTCTTTGTCGTCTGTTTCCTGCAGGCATTCTACAGAAAGTTTCAGAACATCTTCCTGTGACATTTCCTCTTCATCTGCATCCTGCGTCATCCATTGCTCTTTCATATAGGAACTTACTGGCCTATCACTTCACGACATTGACTGTGTCATAGTTGGCATCATTTCCTGTTCCTTACCTTACTGTGCAACTCTAACTGAACTTTCCTATTGGTTTCCTACTGAAGGCTCCAGGGTATCTTCATTTAGCAACTGATCAGATGTGTCCTGTTCTACCTGTTTTTCCTTAATTTGAGGACTCACTGTTCTATCATGTTGTGATGTCATGAGGGTTGGAATTTCTACACTAAATCCTTCATTTCACAGGTAATCTATAACTTCAGTTTCTATTTCTTTAACTTCATTATTAATTCTCTTTTTTCACTTTCCCACTTTGTTTTCTTATTTTTTTGTATTGTAAAATTTTTCATAGCCAGATGACTTTGTCTATATTTCTCTTCAAATATCTTTGGTGCTACTGTTCTTGTATTCAATTAGTTTTACTTTTTTCTTTGCATGAGTATTGCACCATATTAAATCTCTTTTTCTTTCCCATGTCCATATTTCGCCTTCAGATGTCTCTTGCTCCAATTGTTTCTCCTTATTTTGGGGACTCATTCTTCCATCATGCTGTTACATGACCATTATTTGACTTTTTACACTAAATCCTTCTCTTTTTAGGTATTACTTAGCTTCATCTTCTATTTGTTTAACTTTCTGTTCCCCCTTTGTGATCTTATTTTTTGTATTGTTAAATTTTCCATAACTGGGTGCCTTTGTCTGTATTTCCCTTCAAATATCTTTGTGGTTGCTTTTTTGTATTGATTACTTTTACTTTCTCCTTTGCATAGTTATTAGAACATATCCGATCTCTCTTTCTTTCCCAAGTTCAGGTTTCTTTTTTATACCTTTCAAAAATCTTTTGGTTTTATTGTTTATATTTCTGTACTTCCTCGGTTGCTTATTTTCCAAAAGGCCTAGGGTTTCTTGGTCTGCATAATGTTTTCCATGAATCTGTTGTATTAATGAAGACAAATTGGAATTTGAAGTTTTTGGTAGTTTTTCTTGTGCAAGTAGTTTTCTTTCTTCTAATTTCTGTCTTAATCATTTTGAATATCTTTTATCTGGAAATTCTGGCCTTCTCGCATAATAATAACAATACATAATTTCTTTCTTATCCTCAATAATGCATTCTGTCATCTATTTGGGTCTTTTTTGCCCTATCAGTTTTTTTGTGTTTTTTGCTGACTACTGCTTCCTTCTACAATGGGGGGGGGGGGTGCATCCTCCCCTTAGATTGACCTAACCCCATTGTAGACTCCAATTTAGATAGTGATTTCCATGTCTCGAGGATTCTAAACTGTAATTTTTCCCAGTCCTAGCAACAATGCACCTACTATGATTGGGCACTTTTTTATCCTGCGAATTGTGCACCCACCTGTTTTTTATTTAATTGTTTAACCTACTTCTGTCCAAGATATAGGATATATAAAATAAAATGTATAGATCAGTATCATCTTCGTGAGATTTTGTAAAAATAGGGTCCACCTCATGAAGGTGCTCACCAAAACTTGAGGATGACTTCAATTCCATCAATACTACTCTCCTTTGTTTGATAATTTTTATCATCTCTCCATCCGAATACCAGTTTGGTATGATTCATGAAATCTAAGACTTGCATGGCAAATATTAATTAGTGATACAATCTTTTATCTTCCACCCCTTGTTCAGTCATACAGAAATTGACCTAAAGATTAAATTACATGATAAATGGTATCTAGAATTAGTCTTAATACACTATCAAGTGAGATATGAATCAAAAGGGGAAATTGAATTACTTTATCTGAGTTAAACACTCTAAAAAAAGATTGCAAATATTGTTTCACATAGAGATTTCAGTTTAATTGGCTTGGCTTAACACTAGAGGGTAAATTTATAAATATACAAATATTTCAAACATTGAATAATGCTAAACAATAACTCCACAGTGACAAATTGTAAGCTACCATTAGATAACATCATTAACATTCCATTTCTCAAGCTTTCGCAGTTTATGACATATATCATTCAAGCATCTATTATAACAGTATATATTATGGATCTCTATATGATTGAAGAAGCAGTACACATAACAAATTTATATTCTGTTTTTGATGCTTTGTGTTTTCTATAAAAATCAAGTAATTGAGTTCCATTGTTGATATCCTTCTTTATCATCCCTACTCCTTACAGGTATCATAGATGCTGATTTGAGATTGTCCATGTTGCAAGGCTAGCATATCATCTTATGAATTTCTGAAAGCCTTGTGCATGTAATGCCTCTGGTAAAGTCTCGCATAATGCTGTATATAGCTACACTGTCATACATTCTTCAAGTATGTATGTCATAATGCTATATATAGCTGCAATGCCATAGATACCTGAAGTAGCCAACATTTTTGGGCATGGGTTGATTTAACAGCTTATGGGAGAGATACTAATACCCCGGTCTTTTATATAATTGTAAGCTTTAGGTGCAGTGCTGTTTATACAACTTCTGACAGATAGGTCCAGAGAGGTTTAGAATAAGCATAGTTAATTTTATAATGTAATGGATACATGCATATTATCTTGGTATGTGAATGCATATAATCACAACCAAAAAGGAAACATTTTTAGCAAGTTATGTATAACAGCCCAAAAACATTCAATATATTGTGGCATAAGGGTTTACTAATAGCAATAGATATGTTGCTGTCATTATTATATTGTCAACTAAAGATTATTATATCTACAAGGGATACTGTGGACTGATTTTGTTGTGGTGGTGGGATCTCTAAGCCAGTTGTTGAACTAACCATGTGAGGACATGGTAAAATGATAATAGATTTACCTCATGTGGTACATAACTTTAGAAATCAAACACCACTGGTATACTGTATCACATATTGATATTGACAAAAGATTATGATGTTTTCTAAATGCTTCCCAAAGTTGGTGAGCTCTAACTTCTATTTATACTAAAGACTTAGAAATTCATTGTCATCTGATAACAGCCTGCGATTCTTTAAACCATAAAGGAAAAAGTTCTACCTTGAGAGAGATATGTTTTATTCTGCTGTACATCATTTGATTGTCATATATAGATTATTTCTAATATCTAGGTAATCATCCACAACCATAGACGCCTATATATAACTGACCTTACTATTACACTAAAATTACATTTGCCAGTGAAATTGTAATACCTTTCAGAAAGCCAACTTACTCCTTGACACATTTATTATTTATTATTCAGACTTACAGTCAGGTCAGGTTATACATCATAAAATAAGTCTGATGTTATTTCCTATTCATCCCTATTGCATTTTCTTCCAATGTTGTCTTTCTTCAGTTTGAATTATTTAGGGCACTGAAGTAAGCCATCTCAGATTAAAATATAAACCCAACATAAATTTGTATTCTATGAGTAGTGCCTCTAAGTTAACAAATACTATCAAAAAAGATTTTGAAATCTAGATCTGTATGAGAAAACATGTTAGTGAGAGTCTTACTTTATTGAAACAAATATCTTCTTAGACTTATTTATGGGACTAGTAATATAATTTATAGGATACTTCATGATTATTTATTTTTAGAAGACTGTTTCTTCTTTTATTTGGAATAACAAATTTAGCAGGTATGGAAAAAATAATGACTGAAAGAAAAAAGGGAGCCTTAAACTTGCAAATCTTTAAGGAGCATGCACAGGAATACACATGGAGAGAAAAAGAAGCATAGTTGTGCTGTCCGTGCATGGTACTTAAATCTTTTTCCTTAAAATTGATTTATGGATGCCTAATTTATTTACGGTAGTGCTACAAAAATATACAGGGAATTGAGTATACAGTGTTGTGAGTTTGAATGACATTAGGATGCAGATTTAAGTATTTATAACACCAAGACAATATCAGCACAGTGGTGTCCTTCACTTGTGTTCCACCAGAGGAACTGAGAGGCATTAAGGAAGAGCTGGAAACCTTAACAGTATTAGTTAAATTAACAGCCAGTGATGTACAGCAGATCAAGACTATCTCAGTTTCCCATGAGAAGAAATTAGTGAAAATTGATGGAGTGCTAACCCAACAACACGTGGAGGTGTCTTATCTTAGGGAATTTACTTGTCTGCACTCTACACTGTTTCATAAGGTCCAAGACTGAGTGCAAATGCTGGAACAAATGATCGGTGACCTAGAAAATCAGTCCAGATGCAATAGTCTGGTATGTCTTTCTGAAAGTCTGTATAGAGGTGATTCATTAAAATTTATACAAAAGGAACTTAGTCTACTGTTGGGTGCCCTCTCCCCTATTATCGAATGTGTGCACCAAGTTAACCATAAAGAAGCCAATTTGAATGTTCCTCATCATTTTATAATATAGCATCTGGACTAGAGTGCTCAGTAAATTATTATAGCTACTGTTAGATCAAGAAATATTGACTGGTCTATTGCAGAAAGCTCTCTTAGAGTCATGCTGGACTACAGTGCCTCATTATACTGTAGTGGAAATGAAAAGCACTTATTCCTCCTGTTTCAGTGTTAACAGTAGCAACGGATCATATTCAGGCAATGCTCTATACCCCTCAATAAGCAGATCATTATTTACAAGCCATGCAGGTCATTCCACAGAAGGGTTAGCAACTATTCCTCTTTGTAAAAACTGTCCCTCTTTAGGTAGTTGTGTCCTGCAAAATAAACAAAAAATGTCAAATGTCAAAAAAAATTTCCTATGTTTTCTTTAATAGTTGCATAAAACTGTTATTTTGTATCTGAAACACTAAAATGTTAGAAGAAATAGCATAAACAACTCAAATGTTACAAATATAAGTTTTTATTTTGGCAAAAAAGTCAAGCTCTGTCCCTTGCACTAGCCATGGTTAAGTTGTTTTTTCTTGAAAAATCTGACGTTTCTATAAAAATGTCCCACTGTGGACATTTGAAAAGGAGGCAACCCTCTTCCACAATCTTCATATGCTGAAATTTTACAACATGACATGCATGACCTGAAGATTAGCAAGAAAAGGGATCACTCTGCATCATATTCCCTCTCCCTCTCCAAAACAACCCCAACAACCAAAAAGGGTGGGATTTTTGAGCCTTTGATGCAGCAAAACCTATCTTGAGCATATCCACATCCTGATGCAGTGAGAACACATAATAGGCATGGCAGCACAATCAAAGAGATACCTTTCAATTCCAATAGCCTGGAAATATTACAAGAAAAGACAATAGAGACTCCTTCTCAGCCCCAGAATTTTTTCTTGGAAGATCTCTCTTTGTTAGAATCCTCCTGAGCTGACTAAGCTGATCTGCCTGATGGGATGGTTAATCCTACTTGCATTATGGCTGCTCCTACATGAGCAGATTTGACAACCTCAAATTATACAGCTGTCACTGGGGTGTCACTTGTTACTAACCATGGCATGCACTATGACCGACTGATTATTTTTTTCTTTAGTTATAACTACCCATATTTGGGCAATAAGGTTACATGACTCTGCCTTGTAGATATAGTGGTAACTGAATGTTATTATGGATATCTTTTATGCTCTGGCTAATGTTGCTTAAGTAGGAAGTAGTGGGATTGGTGACTGGGTGGGTTGTTGAATGTGATTTTACTTTCTGTTCCTTCTCTAGCTACGATCAGGTTATTAGAAGATGTTAAATACAGTGACTGCACATAGCAGTCTTACCCTTAGAATTATCGATGACATTGTTTTGTATTTTTACTACTATCACTAGTTAATGAGGTGGCACATTTAGATGATGATGATCCAGGAACAGCCTGCAGGGGCGTGCAAGAGAGCTCCTAAAACGGCTCTTACACGGACAGGGCTGGGATATGCAAATTACCTCAATTGCAGGTGAAAGGCATGCAAATGAGGTAGATTTGCGATTCAGGAAACCCGAACCTGTCCGAGTAAGAGCAGTGTCATTTGCAGAAATGTACTCAGTTGACAACTGAGTACCGTTCTGCAAATAGCAAAACTGAGCCGTGACAGCTCCAAATAAATGTTGCATCCAATGCAGGAAGCATGCCAATGGCCAAATATATGGCCATTGGCAATGTTTCCTGATGCAATATTAAAAATAAATATTTTTTTTCTCCAATTTCCGATGTTTAACCGTAGCGCAGTGCCAGGCAAATGGGCTGCACTCTAAAAAAACAGAAAACTAAAAATTAAAACCCACAGGCTGAAGACAACATGGCCACCGAGTAGAGGTTGCTAAGGGGGAAAGCTCAGTCTAAGAGATGTAACCAAGCATTAGTAGGCAATCCTATGCAACGAAGGGTTAGGATAGTAAATCGCAAGTTTACATAGCAAATGAGCACAGTCAGTGGAGTGTAGGAGTAGGATAATGGGAGTAACAGAGTAGAAGACAGGTGACATCATGAGTGGGGTATGTATGAAAGAAGTGAAACTCATTGGAGCAGAGTGGCATGTGTTAGCTGTCATTTACACATCATGGAAAGAGGTGTGTCAACAGGCAGGCTAGGTAAAGGCAAGAAATGGAAGGTGTATGCTGTGGATAACACCAAAGTTTCTTGCTGAGCAGGTATGCTCACGTTTGCGCGCCTGTAAACCCGAGTAAGACAGAGTGAGTGTGTGTAAGCATGAGTGTGCGCGTTTAAGCTGGAGTAAGCATGTATAAGGCTGTATAAAGAGTGGTAAGCATGTTTGCGTTGGTGTGCACGCATTTTAACCCAAATAAGCAAGTTTTAGTCCGTGTAAGCATGTGTGCATGCGTTTGAGCTGCTGTGAGCGTGTTTGCGCTTGTGTGTGTGGCACTGCCCCCCCGAGGAAACAGAAAGGAAAAAGGAAGCACAGCAAATAGTAGGAAGCTACCAGGGAGTACTAGCAGAGCTAGCAGGTGAAAACAATCAGAATCAGGCAATTACACAGGCAGTACACTAGCCCAGCCCAGCCTAGCACTTAAAAATCTGCAAACAACAGTCCATTATGTTTCTCATAACAAACACTGCAGTAAGCTAATAGAAGTGAAAACTGAAAAAGCTTTACTGAGACAAAGAAATGTTAGGGGCTGCCATTGCTGTTATAAGGCGACATATGCAACATGCTGAGGGTGGTGACAATGGAAATGCTGTTGGACAACCCACAGTGAGGAGACGGAGAAGAGTGTACAGGCAAAGGGTAACGTACCAGGGGCTACATGAGCTGGAGATAGTGGAGCGCTATAGAGTGGACAGAGGCATCCTGCAGCAAATTGTTGAGCTGTGCAGGCCACGCCTCACACACAGAACCAACAGAGGGGAACCCATCCCAGTGGAAACCAAGGTATGTGTTGGCCTAAGAATGTTAGCAACAGGTACCTTCCAGAGACCAACTGGTGATATGATGGGGATATCACAGGCATCAGCATCCAGGGTACTGCACCAGTTCCTGGATGCCATGTCAGCACATGTCGGTGATCATGTATATTTCCCCAATTCCCATGAGGTATTGGCCAGCAATATGTGTCTCTTCCAGCAAATAGTGGAATACCCTGAGGTAGTGGGTGCAATAGACTGCACGCACATACACATCAAAGCACCAGCCGGCGAACGGGTAGGGTCTACTTCAACTGCAAGGGCTTCCCCTCCATCAACTGCCAGGTCATGTGTGATGCCCAGGGCATAATACTGAATGTGTGTGCTGGCTGCCCTGGAAGCTACCATGATTCCCATATCTGGCATCTGACACAGCTGTACCAGACATTTGCCAATGGGGACATCCCACATGGTCACCTAGTGGGGGATGCTGGCTATGCACTGGAGCCGTGACTGATGACAACCATCAGAAATGCACACACACCTGAACAGGAACGCCATAATGAGGCACACGCACAAACATGTAATGTAATCGAGCGTGTGTTTGGGCTGCTCAAGTCACAGTTCCGGTGCCTGGACACATCTGGTGGAGCCTTGCAGTACTCACCAACTACATGTACCCGAATTGTCATGGTATGTGCTATGCTACATAATATGATCCTATGTAAACAGCTGCAGCAGGACCAGCATAGGCCTGGGCCAAACAGCCCCCCACCATTGCCAAGGCCATCACAGGCAGAGCGTGACTCAGAGGAGGAACAACCTGAGCCTGCCCCAGTAGGCAGAAGGAGGTGTGCCCAGTATGCTTTGGCCTTGGCAAAGAGGCAACGCATAGCACATACACTGGCTCAGTAGGAACTCAGGAAATGATACCTCTCTCTGACTTGCACATATAGTAAAAGGGATGCCTAAGTTGACACTACCAGCTTTCAAACATGTACAAGGAGTGTAGTATGTGCATCCAACATAGGCAGCCCTGCAGCACCACCTGAGGCATGATTGCCATGTGTTAAGCAATATAAAGCAGTGCTAAACAGCATTTACCACCATGTAGTATATGCAAACAAAATCGCACACACCAACTAGCACAACTGTGGTCAATGTTGAGTAATATTGGGTAACGTCCAGCAATGTTGGTGAATACTGAGCAATGTTGGACAAGCCTGGTCTAAGAAGGGCATAGCTGACCAAAAGCCAACATGCCCATATTTGCTTAACTGGCCCTTAAGCAGTCTGGTCTGCTCAGTATGAAAATATAAAGCAGTGATGGGCCTCGAACCCAGGATACTGTGCACTATAGATAAAGTACTGAGCTACTAAACCATGACAGTATTGCAGTGGTCAGCCTGTATGAAGGAATGTTGATAAGTCTATGCAAAGTATCTCATGTAAACGCTGCATGCACAGCATAATCCCTGTTGAGTTATGACACAAAGGTGAGTCCTGCAGTAAGAACACAACCCGACTTCCGACACACACAGTATAAATGTTAATATTGGTCATGTTCACACACATCAACAAATGTAGTGGACTTCAGATAGCAACATACTGAAAAGTCACACTAGGCATGCTCACACACTTGAATAAATGAGACAAATGTCAGGCAACAAAACACGGAAAGCCTAGACTGGGCATGCTCACACACTTAGGCCATGTCTGAGTACAGCAGTGGGCCACACATATCTGGCAGTTGCGTGTGTTAACCCAGGAACCTCTCACTATCCAGCAATCCACCCTGTGTACACAGTTATATGACAACAGACACATATATAATATAGTGGAACCCTGTCATAATCAAATATGTTCTGCAGATACCTAAGTTGTTCATATAAACTGGTAAAGCAAAGATGATAAAGACCTGCAAACACTATCAGCAATAAACATTGTGCATCCCAAACATTAGCATAGATTCAGAGGTTGATACTAGACTATCTGCCCTAGGGCATGTACAAGCCTAGCCAGAGTGTGTTTGCCATTTGCAACCCTGTCAGATTACTACACTGTGCGTGTGAATAGTAGGTCACACAAGATAGCCCATGTACGTTTAGGCTAGTGTGCCTCTGTCTAGCAAGGACACAGAAGATATCCCAGGGGTAAACATATGATCACCCATACAGTCATCAAGATGTCTCCTGTAAGTGGTCAGTGGGTGGCTCTGCCTATGTGAAACTGGGATTACAATCCGGAGTGAGTGGAGCCTCTGGGATAAGAATCTGTCCCTCCAGCATGTCCTATTAACATCTGTGCTGAGGTATATGTCCCTGGAGTGTGTAGCTCCAAGGGAGTCGGATATCCTGAGGTGGAGCATGTCCAGTAATTCTGGGTTGGGTATATCTTTAAACAACAGGCACACATCATATCCGAGTAGGTGGTAAGCGACTGAGTAGAGATGGAGTTACTGCATCCGAACTGTGCAGGGCATCCGTGTGAGTCCCTAGATTTGCTTGGTGAGGAACTTCTGTGGCCAGTACAGTTGCTGCAGGTATCGGGTAAGGTACACCCCAAATGTGGCATTATAACCAAGCATGGTTGTGATGAGTATAGGGGCACAATGACCTCACTTGATCTAGATGTGAAACCATATGGGAGAAGGTGGCCTATACAGAAGGTCTGTCCAACTACTTTGGCAACGTGATTGTCAAAGGCGACAGTACAAACAAGTCATGTCCTCAAACCCCTAACAACTCCTATCGTATGTAATGGAGTACTACCTATGTGGTAATGTGTGGGCATGTTGTTATTCCCAAAGGGGATGACTATGCAACTAATGGCATTTATCTGTAGGCCATGGCTCAGGCACCAGTCATCCATCTTTGTGAGACCCTGTTTGTGTATGCATGTGGCAGCTGGAGAGTTGATTATGGCACCCAGTTTGCAGTCAAGTGCGAACATGGTCAGCCATAGTCCCCCTGTGGTAGCCTGTACGTCAGACAAATATATACTGAACAAGAGAGGTCCCAGGACCGAGCTGTGTGGGATGCCACGTGTAACTGGTGTATAGTCAGACATGGCACCTGCAATTCTGACTATGTAGGCGCTATCCCTGATCCAGGTAGCAATCCATCGTGTGAGATATGTGTCCATATCGACACTAGTGAGCCTATGCATAATGGCCCAGTGGGTTATTGTGTAAAAGGGTTTTGCAAGGTTCAGGTAGGCTGTGTGGACAACCGTCCCTATGTCGATGGACCTGTTAACCGTTTAAGGAATACAAACAGGTTCAAGAGGCAAAATCTGCCCACAACAACGCTGAAATGTGCAGGACACAGTGTCTGCAGGTTTCTGATGTCTATGTGTATGAGTCCCATGACAATACGCTCCATAGCTTTGCAGAACAGGCTAGTTAGGCTTACAGGGCAATATTGTCTGTGGTACATATCCTGTAGTAACTCCAATATTGAACAGTGCTGTAATGTAAGGGTTACGTCTGTCATGAAGCTCGTGTAAGATACAGGCCGTGACACCGTCTGGTCCCATTGATGCTGTGATGTACGCTTTGGGGAGGGCAGCACTCACCCATTACTGTGTGATGTCAGGGAGGTTACACTCTGTTGGGATGGATAGTTGCTCCTTAGGGGGGATGGGGGGAGACATCTGCACTGAACCTGTTTGCCAGGATGTTGGCAATGCCAGTGGGTTCAGGGTAAGTTTAGTCAGTATACAGTAACTCACAGCATATCAGTGAGTGTCCACCCAGGTTCCTGACATAACTGAAGAAGGCCGTGTGATAGTCCTATGTGTCTGGTGCAATTGTCCGGTAGAAGCGGCCCTTAGAAGAGTTCATGAGTGATCGTAGCTGTCTGCTAGTACAGATCACAGATGCCTTCCCCATCTGGGATTGTGCTCTATCATGTAGTAGCTTCCTCCTGACATTGTACAGCTTATTAATGGCTGGGGTCTACCAGACAGGTCCCCTGCCATTGGAGGAGTGAATCCTGTTGTTATTTGGGATAGCACAATCCATGCAGTCCACTAGGTGTCCATAGAATGTGTATGTAGAGGATTCAGCAGTCTGAGCAGTATTTGCCACTGTCTCAGGGTCTCTGAATGATACCACCTTGCTTTGGTGAAGTGAGACACTGGCTCATGAGAAGTTCACCAAGATTACCCAGGATGGGTATGTGGAGGGTATATGTATGTCCAGTGAGATACATGTATGTTCTGACCTTACCAATGAGGGGTATATCGCTGATGTGGAACACAGAGTCCCCATGTTGGTGATGATCATGTCCAATATGTATTCCCCCTTGTGGCTGTGCTGACTGGTTGTGCCATAGCATATGAGTCTACAAATTGTAGCGACTGTTGGGTGAGGGTGTTGGGGCTTGACTAGTATCCCCAGTCAATATTTGTGTATTTGAAGTCACCCAATATAATGGTGTTTGTGGAGACCTTCATATTCACCATAGTTCCCATGAAAGCTGAGTGTGGTTCCTAAGTTTGGGAGGGGGGTCTGTAGCAGGCAACAAACTGAAAGGCAGTTTTGCACAATGGTAGTTGTATATGTATGGTCTGTGATGCTTTGTGCAGTGCTACTAACTCAGAGGTGTGTGTATCTGTGATGTATATGGATACTCCCCCTAGTTGTGTTGTCTGTTCCAAGTCTTGTGATTAGAAAGCATGGTATGACACATAACCTGATAGTGCTGTTGTGCATAAGTGAGCCCAAACCAGGCATCTGTTAGTGCACAGATATCGCCATCCTCCATACTGAGGAGAGTCCTGAGTGTCCGCAATATGAGGGTAACACATCTGGTGTTGAGCAGCATTACCCTTAGTTTCATTTAACCTGTAATGTCTATGGAGGTGGATTTGTCTTTTGAGCCCTGCTTAAGAAAGGCACTATGGTGGTAGCAAGAGCCTTAGCCAGCATTCGAAAGTCCAAGGGTGACAGGTGCAAGCTGTCCATAGTGAAGCTACGTGGCATGTCGAGCATGTCACCACAGGCTGACAGACACTGTATCCCCTATGAATGACACCAATTTGTTAGCCAACTGTTAAACGTGATATGTTTGTCTGTATACTGTGACATCATAATTGGTGGGTGTAAGATGCTAGACAAGGTCAGGGTCATACTGGCCTGGGCTACATGATCAGAGTGTTCCTCCATGTATCATGTCATGTGGTCCAGGGAGTAACGTCTGAGGTTTTACGCACCAGCATGGACAATGTTGGTTCCAGTCCTGTACTTGCTTTGGAGTGAACTGACTGCATGTGTTATGTGGCAGATCCTGGCACCCGATAGACAGCTCAAAGTGACTATTCCCTTGTTTGGGCTGGTGAGTGGTACGTCAGTGTGTCTGACAATAAGTGTCACCTATTACAAGTGTATTAGGTGTGTTGTTTAGCCCGAAGGGCAGTGACTGTGTGGCACACTGACATTGTGAACTATGTGATATGTGGGTATTGTAGTGGGGTAGCAGTTGTGTGTGTGTCTGCTTTGGAGGTCTCTGCTGCTTAGGCAGAGTTCATTTACAGCATCCGAGTATGTCTATATGTGATAATGTGGTTTGACTGCTGTCACTAGAGGATATGTGAGACTGATATGTGGTGTGTGTGGTTACCTTCACCACCTGATAGACTGTGCCAGTCATGGGTCGAGACAGTCCAGCACCCTGTATGTCTATATAGGTGCATCTCACACATATATCTGAGTTTGTAAGGAGGAGGAGAGGGTTGTCTGTGTACATGAGGCAGATGTGACATTGTGTCAACATCACAATATTCACCAGCTGGACTGGAGAGTACACATGAAACCAACCCCTGGACATGCCAGGATATTATGATGACATACTCTGTAGCCTGATCACAAATGATCAGTAGGGTGTTAAGTGTGTAAAAGAGTATAACAGGGATTAGTGCTCAGGTTCATTGGTGTTTTGTAAAGAGTAGCTGAGAAGGAGTCCAGACTGAATCATGACACCACCTTCAGCTATGTCATAAATAGCAATGCACACCCATATATGACCTGAGTCAGGGCCAACTGTACCTGACTGACAATGCCGACATCCTGACAGACAGGCCCATATATACATTCCCACCTCCCACTGATGATAGTCCATATCATCATACCAGGAGATATCACATGTAGAATGGATGAGCAGCTACCCCCAATGCCAAAAGCATGGCAGCAAGTGGAATACATTGATTCCCAATATGTGTCATACATAAACTACAGAACAAACAGATCCTGCACCTGAACAGTCAGCTGAGCCACACCCCCTACACAGGATGTGGAACTGTTGAATGTGTTACAGCAACATATGGCACTCCCCACAAGTGTTGGTGCACAACACACCATGGGAAGTACAGTCCAGTACGCCTATGAAGTCTGATCTGCATGGTCATGGAGTCCATCATGGTTGAAGTCATAAACAGAGCTATTGGAAGCTGACATACACACAACCCTACCAACTGTGGTATGTTCATGTGCAAATCATGGTTCCCAAACATGCTAGACTGTTTGCAAGGCAGCCGCCCAGGACATACATCACTGAACACAGCTACACATGTCTCACATAGACTTTGAGTAGCCCTTTATCAACATCCCAGACACATGTAGATTCCACAAAACCAACAAGCTGTGCATAAATATGTGTTGACATGTGAAGGAATGTCAGTGTGTCCACAGATAGATCACACAAGGTAAGGATTATGAGGTCCTGTTCAAGCTGTTGACACCTGCTGACCCACATGGACCATTCCTGAAATGGCATAAAACAAAGTGTACACACATCACCATGTCCAGTCTGATGATGTCACCATCCTATACATACAGCAAGAGAAGAGAAACCAGCCAGTAAAGCAAATAGCGCGCCATATTAATGCGTCTCTCTCTAGTATCATAACATAGATAGGTAGGGGTTGGAATCCTGCAAACACTGACTGTGTTTGGGGGGGTGTATGTATGCAGTTTCCTTTGAGAGGAGTGCCCTTTTTGGAGACTGGGAAGACTCACTAAAAGAGGTACATTCCTCTTTGGAAAGTCTGATGATGTCACCATCCTACAAATACAGCAGGAGAAGAGAAACCAGCCATTAAAGCAAGTAGCGCGCCGTGTTAATGCATCTTTCTCTAGTATCATAACACAGTTAGGTAGGGATTTGAATCCTGCAAACACTGACTGTGTGTGTGTGTGGGAGGGGGGGTGTATGTGTGCTGTTTACTTTGAGAGGAGTGCCCTTTTTGGAGACTGGGAAAACTCACTAAAAGAGGTACATTCCTCTTTGGAAAGTCTGATGATGTCACCATCTTACAAATACAGCAGGAGAAGGGACACCAGCCACTAAAGCAAATAGCGCGCCGTGTTAATGTGTCTCTATCTCTAGTATCATAACATAGTTTGGTAGGGGCTTGAATCCTGCAAACACTGACTGTGTGTGTTCAGCTTCCTTTGAAAAGAATGCCCTTTTTGGAGACTGGAAAAACTCACTAATCTGATGATGTCACCATCCTACAAATACAGACGGAGAAGGGAAACCAACCAGTAAAGCAAATAACGCGGCGTGTTAATGTGTCTCTCACTAGTATCATAACATAGCTAGGTAGGGGAATGAATCCTGCAAGCACTGACAGTGTGTGTGTCAATGCGGTGTGGATTTTAGTTTTACTATGGTAGGACATATCATGATTAAAACAGTAAGTGCATTGCACACATCACGTATCTGCATGGCAAATATATATGTGTACATGTCCCCTCAATCAGTACATAGGTGTGAAGCCTGCATACTACATGAATACATCTGTTTCCATTGACAGGTTGTGCCGCTGCTTCTCAGATAATAGGTCACATATGTATGTATGTGACAAGGCCATCCACTGTTGTGATCTGTGGCCAAGGTCATCTGTGCCACACACACCCATGACAGTTACTAAAGAGTAGTGTGAGTGAGGGTATATGCCTGGGGTATATGTCAGACATGTTCATGCACAACAACGATTGGCAATAATGGACAGTCTGTATAGGTGTACAACTGCCTTGTTGATATGCATTCAGGCCTCTAATGTCTTATGTGATACATTGAGGGACTCCACAATACCTATGGATATGTGGATACCAAGGGATACATGACATAACATAACATGAGGCTGTATGCACACATTGAGGTCTACCATCGATGTGGTACTGACGGGATAGTATGTATAGTAAATGTGGATGACTATGCCATAGCCGGCTTACTGATATACAGCATGTATCAGACAACAGGTGTCTGTTTGTATGATACCCTTGTGTAGGATATGCGTCCCATCCAGGGAATGCATTGTAGGCCAATGTATGCATTTCCAGATGTGGATGGACACATCCCTAGTGTGTTTGCATGTACCTAAGGGGGCTATATGCCAAACAGGTGTGGTCCCAGGAATGGGTGGCGGTCAATACCACTGGTTAGTGTTAGAGAATAGTACCGGAAGGATCCAACTGTTACTGAGTTCCCTACAACTGTGTGTCATTTGTCAGGACATCATCCAATGATTGTTTATAGTCATGCTGTTGAGGTTGTATATACTACCAGACTGCAAATCATTGACAGATATTAACAGTATCACCCACAGCATAGTGTCAACCCATGACATACACACATGTGGACCCATGTTAGTACATAACTGTAGTAGAATGCATACTGGCCATTGAAAGTTACTATGAGAAGTTAACAATGTGTACAACAGGGCATGCCACACGTCCCATGTGTCCACCATGCACGTACATGCAGACAGTGTGCACCCACCATGTTCACAGATGTACACTTGCTAATCTGTACTGCACACATCACACACGTACTGTCCACTCACTAACACATGCTGGCAACACATTACACTTCAGCCAAGTGGCACATGGGTGGACAATACATACTCAGACCTAACAGTGGTGTAAACAATGCTACATTGACAATCAGAGCTTTGATGCATAATACCTGCTCAGACATACCTACAAGGATGTCATTACACTTTCCTGTTGACAACTTGCTAATATTGCTACACTGCTATAATGTCACCCTGTGCATCAGCGCCATGTTAGCTTGTTCCTGCATCAATGTTACAGATGACAGGAGGTGACACAGGTATCATCATATGCACAGGGTCTGCTGTTGTTTGCCAGAGCCTGACATTGACCCATCCAATCGACATGTCTGTGTGAGTGTGTGTGTGTGTGTGTGTGTGTGTGTGTGTGTGTGTGTGTGTGTGTGTGTGTGTGTGTGTGTGAGGGACAACAGTACAGCATGGGCCAATGTTGATGTAATGTGTGTGTGTATGTGTGAGCCCTAGTGGTTTGGTTAATGTGTCTGCGTCTGCATGCACACAGCTCTACCATGTGGCTGCCATATACGGTAGTTTGTGGGACAGCCACAGACTGTTCCTGCTATGCTGTACAGATCATTGTCTCCTGCCATGGACACAGTACCTGTGCCTGGCAGGGGTGCTACGGACAGTATCGGGTACCAACCCCGACTGGGTACTGTCATCAGAGGCAGAGGTATGATGACTGGACCCACGTCCCTGCTGGGACTGGCCAGAGCCATGTGCAAGTGGTCTACTGGGACAGTCAATGGACAGGCCAGCCCCAGCATGGCTGGGGCTGGAACTGCCACTACAGGAGCGGCTGTGAACTGTGGGCCATCCACGCCCACTGCTAGCTGTTGCTGTTGCTGGCATGCAGCCACGTCGACGTCGCAACCGTCCTGCATGGTCCTGGCTCATGGAAGACATATAGTGGAGGGCATCTACTGTCTCCCCCCAATGTCTATCAATGACCTTGGTGTAATTCTGGATGGCACCGGCAAGGTCACGGATGCTGTCATTGATAGCGGTGTAATGGGCCCTCTGTGCCCTAAGTCCCTGTCTGGTGTACTGTTCCATATTTGCCTGAGCCTGCATTACAGCCCGGAACATACTGGACATTGTAAGACCTGTGAGGGCACGTCTGTCAGGGGCAATATGACCAGCGGTGCTCCCCCAAGAACCCCTGAACCTCTGACTTTGTGGTACCATTCCAGGAATCCGGCTATGGCTGCTGTGAGGGGATGAAAGAGCCATGGGTACCACACTCTCCTGGTCAATGCCAACTGTATGCTGTCCCTCGCCTATTGCCATTGGTGATGAGGGATGTATTGGCAGTATGAGTGTGCGCACAGATGGGGTTAAACGCTGTGCACTGTAAATTGGCAGACCAACAACAGACCCTGTCAAACCTTCCTGTGCCAGAATACATGTCTCATCATCACCACTATTTGTGGCAGTGGCTTCAGGTTCCCTGCTGCTTTTGGCGACCCCTAACTCAGCACCTGTGAGAGGAAGACAGGAAACACACTTTACAGTCTGCGCATGATGCATGCACGCATGCACACATGAACACATGCACACATGAACACATGCACAAATGCACACATGAACACATGCACACATGCACACATATACACTCCTCACTACAGCACATACACACACACACCAGCAATCCAACACATACTCTATAGTGGGTGAAGGTGGGTGCCAGTATCACAAGGCAAACAGTCACCACACAAGTGTCAGCATGCAGAATATGTGTTGCATAAGACCATGTAGTACAAGTGTAGGTGCCCCTATTTCATGGCAGTGTACATGGCTTTGATGCAACTGTGTAGTTGTTCAGTGATTGGCTACACCCTGAAACACAATGTGTACCTGGACACAACATTGCTGTGCAAGTATTATCAGCTCTGCAATGCCCTGTGCACCATCACTCACAGGTATACATGCCATGGCTGCATGTGTTATCTGTGTGACACATAGATTTCCATGTCAGAGTACAGTGTCTTTGTCCATAGCAGATAATAGTGGGCACAGATGTAGCACATGCAGGCTATGTACACACACGGGATGAGTGGTGCATGTTGACATAAAGGAATCCCAATGCTCGACATGGTTAGTGTACAGTAGTTATGGTGAGTGTGGGACATATTGCAGATATGTCGGTGCCAGCCATGGCATGGCATGCTACACAACTGCAACATTAAACACCACACATACCCAATGTGTGTCATGTGAAAAGCTCCAATGGTTATAACAAGTATAGGGAATACAAAAAAAAAAAAAAAAAAAAAAAAAGAAATATGACTATGTATTATTTACACTACGTTTTGATATTATCAATTGCGTATTGCAATTATTTAATAACTTTTTCTTAGGAATACTATCTTGTTATATATATTTCCTCTGACATGTAAATTACCTATACTAAAGTCTGATTATCTTTTATGCTTAATTTTTGTTTTGTTTTGCTTTGTTTATTTATTTATTTTTGTATTCCCTATACTTGTTATAACCATTGGAGCTTTTCTCCCCGGGCATCCACTGAAAATGGACATATATCCAGCTGGACTAGCCTGGTCAACAAATGTAAAATAAAATAAAATAAATGTGACCTATACACCCACTAGCATTCCAGGACATATATGCAACACTTTGTTCGGATGGCGACTGCTGTGCATATTGTGTATACTGGCATATGTAAGCACACACACAGCATGCTATGCGTATTGTGTATAGGTGCATATGTTTGTACACACACAACATTGAGGTGCACAGCAATGACTGCTATGAATAGTACTGTGGTCACTGTAACTGGATGGGGTGTAGTACCCTGTTCCATCATCATCATGCATCTTGTGGTCACTCACAGCTACTAATGTGTGCAAGACCAACGCCTAGCATGCTGTACCTGAACTGCAGTGCCATGGCTACATTCACAATTACACAGACACTTTGTACATGGGTGTGTGAGGTGCCCGATAGGGAGCATTGCCTAACATGACTGTGTTATGTGTTGAATAGTGTTGCACAGCCCCATGATAGGCCTCTACCCCTGAGGTACATCATGCGTGTGCGCATGACATGTGGGATACTGAAGTGTGACCTTACAGCGGGTGTGTGGTAATGCCAAATGTAGCATGTTTTCGTCCTGCATGATAAACGTGTTCTGTTGTGTACAGCTGTAGCAACTATGCATATCCAATGTGCAGTACAGTGTTGCCACAAATGTGTCTGCTGCTCTGTGCATTGCATGGGATTGAGGCAGCTACTGACTTTACTGAGATGTTTAATGTCTCACAGCAAACATGCACAGCATGCATTATGCATAGGTGTGTTACGTGTACATGGCCTACACCTCACCTATGACATGCACATGTCATTACAAATATTAAAGTGTTAACACACTCACCAGCATGTATCGTCTGCCCTGCTGTCACACCAGAGGGACCTACAAGAATATGACACAGTTTGTCAGTGGCCACAACTGTGGCATTGCTACTGTGAGTGTGATAAACTACAGTAGAACAACAGCCAACAGTCACAGGTGTACAGATACTATTCCAAATATCAGTACTGCACACAATAGGCAGCACAACTGCTGAAAACACAGTACACATCTCACATATGCATATCCTAACAATACAGGTAACAGTAGTCTACAGCTAGGGCATATTAAGTGCACGCTCCATGTCATCATGCTGGGTGGCTCCGGCCTCCATGATGACACATGTGTGATGCTGTTGCTGCTGTAGGCCCCACGCTTAGGAACAGCTCCTCCACTCTGGTGAGGGGGGGATGTATGGCCACCCCACCACCTGTGGCAAGCTGTTGTCTATGGATATCAGACGCATGCCACTGGACATGTCTGATTAAATCACTGCAGTGATGGCACACCTGCTCATATGTCCGGTTATGCATGCCTATGTCATTTACCCGACGAACAAGATCTTGCCACAGTGCAGTACACTCATGCTGGTGCTGGCTGGCCCTGGAAAACAGCAGTGTATGGTGCTGCACCAGGCTGTTATGTATTTCCTGTTGCTCTGCAGCTGTATAGGACAGATTGTGTTGATGAGCCATAGCCCTGGAAGACAATTAAATAAAATATGTGTGAGCAAGTCATGTGGCACACTTAACATTATTAAGTACAGATATCACTTAACTGCCATATATAGCATCTGTTTGTCTGTCAGAGGATACACACGTTCAATACCACATATCAGTGCTCTGCCCACAACTTGCTGACAGTGCCTGCCACACTCCATATAACAAACCAGTATACACCAGTACTCGGCACACTGTTTGGGATATAATGCACAACCTCGCCACGGGGGTATATATCAAGCTAATGCATGAAGAAATATGTCATCCAATGCAATGGATGTAAAGTACATTTACAGAATTACCAGTAAACCACCCTAGTCGTTGATGCCATACCCCTACCTAACATATGTGCACGGTTATTAATATAGCTAGCATACTGCCGTTACAGAGTATACATGTTATATGTGGCTAGGTACACACACATACCCTGTAACACACTGTGGGCATGGTACATGCATCATTACACACACATCAGACATACATACAACACACAAATGTATGCCGACACAGATGAGCATTACCTGTGTACCTTACAGTACTGTGTGCCCCTACGTACAGATACCTATGCCTGAGGTATGTAATCTGTGCAGACTACAGGAAACACACAAGACAGTGTTACCAGGGAAGGTGAACATACACCATACTGTGCTGTTTAGGCCTACAGCTTCAGGAAGTACAACGGTTCATATGTGAGCTGTATTCACCAGCAGTACCACTTACTGAGCATACATGTATTGCTTCAGCCTACAATGGGACACCACAGTCATACACAAGGAACTACGTCACAACATATGCCATCCTACTATGTCTGCATCCCAGTAACTGACACATCTTCCTCTGGCCTGACACCTAGGACACAAACTACCATGACAGAAACAATCTCACACTAAGCTATCACACCTTTACAGACCTTGCACACATTCACTGTCACACTCATTCCACCTCACATAGCAGGAATTGCACTGAATACATGTGTGTGTGTGCATTGTGTCAATGGTAGGTAATACGCTATTGGCCCTAGGGCCTAGAGCAGCCTAGCCATATGCTACCCTGACCTTTGACACACATGTAATGTCATTTCACATGCTCCTGTCAACCGGATACACAGAGGTGACTCCCAGGGCATATTACCTATCTCCCAAACAATCATCAGGGGTATGTATGACATCTGCTAATGAGGAGCCTTGTTTGTTAATGCTGGGTGGTTTAGTCCAGAGTATGGCATATTTGTGGATAGGAACCTGTACCTCCAGCATGTGCTGTTAAGTGAGGTGGCGAGGATTAGAGCCCTAGGTCATGTAGCCCAGAGGGATTGTGAGGTGTTGACATGGTGGTTGGCCGACATCTATGGGTGTGACATACCTCTGTATGTCTGGCAGAGGTAACCTCTGGGTGGGCGGTATGCAAAGCACTCTAGCTGTGGTTTTGTGAGTCAGTCTGCATAGGGCATGTGATTGAAGGCAGTATTACTCTTTGTGAGGTATGTCTGTGGCCTTTCCACTTGCTGTAGTTGTCATGTGAGGAACATACCACATGGGGCATTGCAATGAGTAGAGGGGAACACTGCCTATATTTCCTTAGATGACACAACTTTTGTGATGACACATAGCACATAGACAGATTACAAGACTAGTGTGGCACTGGGATTATCAAAGGGGAGGCTACTGTCCACCTGTGTCCCATGTTCCCTTCTGACACCTTCAGTGTTAGGCAGGCTACCACCTATGTGGTAGTTACTGGGTAAAGTGTTTTGGAATGGGGTATGGCACTGCAGTACCAACACTGGTGTTCAGTCCATGCCTTGGTCAACAGGCACCTGTTGCAGTACGTATGTCCCCGTGTCTCCCTCTCTCTCTTTATATATATATATATATATATATATATATATATATATATATATATATATATATATATATATATATATATATATATATACATCCATTGCTGTACATTTAGATGCACATATAGGCACATATACTGCCCACCTTTCCTGGTGGGGATGTCAATTATGCAACAGTTGTGAGACATATGGTTATGTAATAATATTGCACAGTGTTGTTCAGAATGCATTTTGCTGTCCTCAGGCCGTATAGCTGTAGCAGGCCTCGCTGCCTGTAGCTCAGTCCCACAGCGTTTAACCACCACATGACATATACCGGCACTGCTTGCTGTCTGCAATGCCACACACTACAACCTATATACATCTGTGCACATATCAACCTTCAACGACATATATATGTCCAGCCTTCACTAACAGTTTCAGTATGTCCCTTGCCCTATACACATGTGCATATACATATAGATACGGACTGCTGCCACATATGGATGATTCACAGTATGTAGAGTACCCTTCAGACACATCATTCAGATGCCTGCAAATATATATCTGGTACATACCTTACCTTTGTATTCCTCACCTCCGTCTGTTGCAGCTGTTGCTTTTTTTTTTTTTTTTTTTTGGTTTTGGTTTCCTCTGTGTGTTGGTCTTTCTTTTCAATGTCTGTCTCTTACAGCCTGTTTGTCTCCATCTGTCTCTCTGTCTCTGTCTGTCTGTCTCTCTCGCTCTCTCTCTCTCAGTTGGTGCAATGATATTATTGCATGTGTGGACAGCAAGTACAGGCTGCTTTTCTAGGTATCTGCACATGTGCATGCGATGGCCTCTGCACCAGTTGGTGCCTACCATTTAGTAATTGCATGCAGCCTGCTGTGTGGTAATTGCAGTACTCACTGTGATTGCAGGACACTGCTATAAAATGATAGGTTAGGTAGGCATAGCCCTTTCAGTTGTGCAAGGTGGGGCCCATGCTTGTTTGCTGTGGACACTCTTGCCTTAGTCAGAAGGTTGGTATATGTCTCATATCTGAAGCTAGGGTTGTAGCCACTGATATACATGTTGTACTGAAACCTGACTGTTGCTTCTTCCAGTGCACTCCTCTCAGTGTGTAAGTTTACTCACACCTCCTAATGCTAAGACTGGATACATGGGAGTATGTACTTTCTTTTCGAATTAGAGCATTAACTGGCATACAACTGTAGTTATTGCAATGTGTTCCTATGGCTTTCCTATTTTCCCTTTACATTCACTCATTGTAATGCATGATATATTTCTTACAGCACCAAGTTGCTGTATATTTGCTGTGGCTTAGTGGTACTTTATGCAGACTGGTGAGTCCAAGGTGTGGGGTTCGAGACTGACAAGAGTATTTTATTTTGCTGCTGAGCAGTACAAGGGCCCTGTCATACACAGTGACTAAGGCAATTTTAAGCAGTTGTAAGAGGGTTTGCACAGGTTTGTGTGACGCTTAGCTAAGCGCACACATGTGCACACTGGTGCAAACCCGATTACTACTGTTTACAAGTGCTTATTCTCGCTAACCCCCGCGCTCATTTCTTTCACAGAAAAGAAAATGGGGAGATAGGAATGTGATGATAAAGGGTGCACAAAGAGAGGAAGACAGTAGGGAAACCAGCTCAGGATGTACAGGATGGGTGTGGGGAAGGTCCATAGCTGCCCGTTTCTTTACCAGCAACAGCTGTGCATATGCAATACATTAGGAGTGAAATTTGAAACCTTCCCCCCTGAGAGAGGGGTGAGGACAACTAAGTATGTTGTACTACCAATTATGAATATCAGGCACATGCACTGTTTGTGAACTGCTATACTGTCATTAGTACATTACTCACTTCTGAACAGTTTGTGGTTTGTTTGTGTTAACATTAGCACAGTCTGCTCAGGGCAATTGGACATATTTCAGTACTGTATATGCCTACCTACACCCGTGGGTGTGCCTGATTACACAGGTATATGGTACTTTTGGGTAGGGGTGCAGAACTGTGGAGAGCATTATTTATTATCGCGTGTTGTTTATCTTGCTGAACATGCAGAGTTGATGTGTACCTGTTAGTCTATGAAGGCTAGTAGTTTGTCTCAGTAGCTCCCACTTGTGGACATATCCAGATGGTAGACAGGGGTTAGCCTAGTATCCTTTGACTGTGCACCACACCAGTCTTTTCAGCACCTGAACAATGGCATTGTCACAGGTGGTTGCTAGCAGTACATGGCTACATCCTTTGATATTTCTGTGGTGTACTCCTACATATGGGCATGCTTGTGGAATTCATTCTACAGCTATTTGCTGAGTGTGTAACAGCAGACAAACTGATATGCCTGTGTGTTTCTGACACTTCCAGGCCTCAGATACTCTCAGGTAAATATTTGAACAGCCTCAGGGAAAGGTACATATAAGTGGGATACACCGGTGATATATTTCAGATATTTTGTTGGTGAGACTTTAGAGGATTTGGAGCATATGTATTACTACACTTTTTCTGACGTGCAAGCAGTGTCTACTCTTATTGACATTTTTCATTAAGTGAGATTCCCCACCTTTCTGCCTACTGTTAGTACATTTCACAGGGAGTCAGAGGGGCACAGCTAATATTTATTTGCAAATCAGGGACATCCCTGTAAATCAGTCACAGTTGGGAGGTCTGGCCTCTGACCTATTCAAATATGCCAGTGTTTATCCTGCTCTGATACTGTGTGGGGTTTGTAAGGTGCTAATGTAACATTCCCTACTAGCCTGGCTGGTTCTCTTTTCACAGTCATGTCATGCAATTCCACAACACTTGCTGGTTAAGGGCCACAGAACAAGATTTGTGTTATGCCATTCCTATTCACCCTTTACATTTACTCATTGTAATGCATGATATATTTCTTTCAGCACCACATTATTGTATATTTGCTGTGGCTTAGTGGTACTTCCTGCAGTCTTGTGAGTCCAAGGTCTGGGGTTCAAGACTGACAGGGATATGTTATTTTGATGATGAGCAGTACAAGAGCCCTGCCATAGAGTGACTTAGGCAATTTTAAGCAGTTGTAAGCGGGTTTGCGCGGGTTTGCGTGACGCTTAGCGAATACTGGTGCAAACCCGCTAACCACTGCTTAAAAGTGCTTACTCCCGCTAACCCCAGCGCTAATTTCTTTTAAAGAAAAGAAAATGTGGAGATAGGAAAGTGGTGAAATAGGGGGCATAAAGAGGGACACACAGTAGGTAAACAAGCTCGGGAAGTGCAGGATGGGTGTAGGGAAGGTCCATAGCTGCCCATTTCTTTAGCAGCAACAGCTGTGCATATGCAATGAATTTGGAGTGAAATTTGAAACCTTCCACCCCTGGGAGAGGGGTGAGGACAACAAAGTATGTTGTACTGCCAATTATAATTATCAGCTTACATGTTTGTCTGATGGACATGTGTGCGAAATGGGCAGCTATGTATGGGGCGTAATTTTTTTGTGGGTGCAGATTGCCCTTTTTTTTTTTTTTTTTTTCAGGTGAGAGTGGTAAGTGAGGTAGAGGAAGTAGGTATGTCTGGGGAGGTAGGTTGGAAAGGTAAATAGACAAGACAGACAAGACGCATACAGGGGCGGTGTATGACACATGGGGTGGGTGAACACAATTGACGGGGTCGGATGTTTGGAAATCACAAGCCCATGAGCCCACAGATGGTAACAGTGGAACTGAGATCCCCACCCATGGGCAGTCACCACTGAACCTTCACAGCCCCGAGGGTGGCTGTGCTGGGGGCTGCATAGGATGGGCCAGCTCACCTGTGAGACACGCCACTCTCGCCTCAAGCTGGCATAGGGGATCAGCAACTGAACGCTGGATCTCCCTATGCACCACAGCCCGGACCCTTCGAATGGTGACAGGTGGCCCTTCTCCGCTCATGCTTGCATGGGGGATGAGCCCCATCCCCTGCAGCGCTTCCACCCGAAGGTGGCACAGGACCAATGGAGGAGGGGAGCCCGGGCTGGGCACCGGACCTGCTGGTGCCAGGTGCACTCACCAGCTGAGGAGGGACAGGTGGGTCCGCTGGGACCGGCCTTCCCATACGTTCTGTGATTAGGTGTGTTTAATTACAACATAAGCAAAACAGCATTCCAGATTAGTTGTAACAGCATGCAATAATATTCCCATTAACCCAAAACACCAAGGGTACAACAGTTGAACAGCAAGCATAACACATGCATATATTAAACCACAGTGGTTATTCCAACAGCATGCAGGGATGTTTGGTAGCAACAGGCCACCATGATTGTGGTGCTTAAACAGGGCACATGCATCAACGTGAATGCAAATCTTTATAGAACAATAGGACATATGTCCCAACAAATATTTAAGATTACACATACCCATTGAGGTGTGGAATTGCATGGTTTATGCACATACAGTAGGGTGTATAAAAACCTCGGTTAACATCTTATAATGACCTTTTAGTCTATACTACATTCCTAGTGACTGCAAGTGTATATCCCCTACCTGTATTATTACACTTGCCACCATACATTAGGTTGTGTACTGGGTTTGGCTAGTTCAATATATGCCTGACCTATATCTGACATACTAACTGTCTAGGATGCAGATGTTACTGCTACATATTTCTTGATAGCATTTATATTTCTTTATCTACATATCTGGGATGTTTTCGCATGACATTTTCACTTCGATTTGTACAGTACCCTGCATTTCTTGACACACACACATTTCTGGGGAGAAAATAACATGCTACACGTGTGCCAGATTTACTTATTCATGCCAGCCAGTAACTGCCTGTTATGGACTGTATATATGTTTCACAGCTACTAGTACTTCCATCACCCACTTTATATGGGACTGCACAACTCTGGGTTGCCAGCACCTTTTCAAACAGTACTGTTTGTATACTGCAAGGGTACAACAACATTTCAGACTCTGTGACACAGACACACTCTGGGTTTTAGACCTTTATTAATGACATTACACACTTTTCCACAGGCTCACTCCTTTACTTGTTTTAACAGTGTATATGGCAGACATGTTCAAGACATATAATACCTTTATTAATAGATTAGAACAATCTTTTTTCAGGCTCACTTATTTATTTTATATAACAGTGCCTACAGAGATATTATTCCAGACATATGTTACCTTTCTTAATGGGTTTCTACGCTCTTTTTCTGCCTCTCAGATGTTTTTATCTGACAGTGCATGCAGATGACTTATTCAGGCAATTTTATAGCTGTATTATTGGACTACAACACTTTCTTTCATGCTCTCTCCCATATTTTATATAACAATGTATGCAGAATAATCACTAACCTGCCTGGTGGCACAGCCTTAGCAGCCTATCAGCATAGGCTTGCTGATTCGTAGCACGGTCACCTGCAGCTGTAAAGTAAATGAAGGGATATTGAGACATACCTATCCGTTATACATACTCCATTATCAATTCTTACATACTGCATTCCATGGCTACATACTCAGTTGTGGGGCATCCCACATCCCACTGGCCTCCTGTATCCATTGGTTCAGGCAGTCCTGCTTTCATCTCTTCAGGTCTGCATGGTGGTGACGGACCTGCTCACCAGTCCGAGGAATGCCTGTGGCACTGATGAGGTCACGAGCTAACCGGTTCCAAGCCTCTGCCTTGTACTCCATCCCTTGGAACTGGCCCTGCAGGAGTCTTGACTCGTGATGGTGGACAAGGAGCCAAACCATGTATTTGGACTCCTCGATGCCCCAACGTTGTGCTCAGAAGCATGCTCCCTCTCTGACACCAGACATTCTAACTGCAGATGTGAGCTACAATCATTTATGGCAAGTATTCCCACCTGTGGGGCTTAAATATGCCGCATTTCCCACACTTTTCTGTGATTGGCCATTTTGTAAAATTCACGGCTGACTGCAGACCTGCTTAGTAATGGTTAAACTACCATTCGTATGTATATGACTGTTAATAGTGGCTGTTTCCCCTATGTTGTCATGGCTTAGTGGTTCTGTACTTTGCTTCTGATGCACAGAGTCCTGGGTTCAAATCTTGCCATTCATTTTATTTTCATACTATCCAGACAGGCTAGGGGGTGTGGCTGCATTTAAGCAACTTTGCTCTACGTTGTTCCTCGGTGCCCTACAGTGCCCTGGTTGGCGCGGCATGCACGACCACGCAAACACATCGTGCTGGGTAAAGCACCATTGAACTATGGGCAACTCTATTGTGCTGGGTAAAGTGCCATGAAACAATGGGCAACTCTATTGCGCTAGGTAAAGCGCTATTCAACTATGGGCAACTCTATTGCGCTAGGTGAAGCACTGCTTAACTGCAGGCAATTTTATATCAGGATCCTTTAAAATATTTATTTTCTTCACTGATACATTGGCAATTTCACTGCTTTTTAGTAATGTTTAAACATATTTGTCAGGTATTATTTCATATACTGATTTAAAAAAAAAACATGAAGGGGAGTGGTGGGACTCAAACCGTGAATGCCTCTTCTTTGTGCGAATGCTCTACCATTACGCTATTGCTATTTGTTGTGATTTGCATTAACATTCTTTCTTATGCTCTTCCATGTCAGAATTGTTAACTCTAGCTAAGCAATGGGCACACCTGCGTACACACGCGCAAATACGGGCAGCTATTTTGGGGATTTAAAAAATATATTTAATGTTTTGCATTTTAGAACTGTGATAGTGGTTTACAATATTAGGGAGTGTGGTGTTGGGTGCAGGGACATTTGAGTGGACTCGATGTTGTGTGTGTGCTTTGTTTCATTTTAAAACACTTGCAGGGACGTGGACATTTAGACTGCTTGGCAGTTGGACACGGCCCCTGCTTTCTTACATGGTCTGTGTAAGACTTACGGTTGAGTCAGCGTGCCCTCATGCATATTCATGGTACACTGACATCAAACCGTTCAACTGCAGCCTCCAAGTAAGACTTATTAAGTCTTACACGGAGGATTAGTGAATCCAGGGGACAGTCTTTTGCATCACAAGTAAGTATCATATCTGCTGTGCTACAAACGCTGCTTTTAAGCTCTAAAGCACAGTGATGACCATTTGCTAAACAGAACAGTTGTACATTGAAAACAGACTCAGCATGAGTAGCAGTAAACTTCTTTTCTCTTGAAGCTCACTATTCCTTGAAAATGCACTGAAGCTCACAATTCCTTGAAAATGTACTGAAACTCACAATTCCTTGAAAATGCACTGAGGTATTTGGTGAACTTGGTGTATAGGTTTCAGGTTCTTCTCTCCTGTAACCAAGGTACAGGGCTTGAGCCTGGGTAAAATAAATAACCTGCCATCTCTAACTAGGGCATTATGCACACAAACACACACACACACACACACACACACACACACACGCGCGCGCGCACGCGCACGCAACAGCAGGTGTGTGTGTGTGTGTGTGTGTGTGTGTGTGTGTGTGTGTGTGTGTGTGTGTGTGTGTGTGTGTGTGTGTGTGCAGCTTAATGCTGGATCCTGGTCTGTCTGCAAGCCTGGTTTTATGACAGAAATTTCTCAACCTAATCTACCTATTGACAGATTGCAGACTCAGGATGCTCCTATTATAATCAGGAGGTGGAAATGTCTATTAAGTAATTGTCCAAAGGGAAAACTGTGCAGTTGGATGGGTTAATTATTGATTTTTATAAAGCATTCCTATGACAGCTTAGCCAACACCTGTTATCTCTTTTTTAAGCAGGTGACCCAGACTGGGAACTTTCCATCAGCTTTTGCACAAGCAAAGGTTATGAGGTTATGATGTTTCCTAAACCACACACACAGATACACTTGACTCAGTCAATTATCATCCTATGTCATTGGTCAACATGGATCTTAATATTTTTGCAAACATTTTGGCAAGAAGGCTAGAAAAAGATATTAATTATCTTGTTTCAAATATCTACTTGGGTTTTTTGAAAGGTAGAGGCAGTACAACAGATGCACTCAGGCTGTGGTTAAATATGCAGAGATGATGTCAATAGTTGAATTTAAGAGCAGCGGCTTTTTTAGTTGGCTTTCATAAAGCTTGTGACACATTGGAATGGTCATTTATATGGGCAGCCATGGAATTTGATGGAATTCCAAATAACTTTTTAGCATGTGGAAAACTACTATATACTGACCCCGTGTCTAGAATCTTGACTACTCACATTCCTTCCGGTTCTATTAACATTAAAAGTGGTACATGTCAAGGCTGCCCTCTACCTCCATTGCTCTTTATCTTGGCCATCTCTGTAATGGACATATATTGCATAGACAAATGTATCCCCTTTACAAAACGCATAGGCCAGACAGCTGCTCCTTTTACATCGTAATTTCCAGATTATTGCATCTTCCACAGTGAAGAACTTCTCAAAAGCAAACTTCACACTTCTCAAAACTGAGGTGGCATCCTTCAAAGCCCCCGGGCCAGTGGAAAATACGGCCCAAACAGCAGAATCCTTTACAAACGCATTCTATGGACACCTACAGGAATGCATGGATCATGCTATCCCAAATAAAACCAAGACTCACTCCTCTAAAGGCAGAAGACCTGTCTGGTGGACCCCAGCCATAAATAAGCTATACAACAGAAGGAGGAAGCTACTACATGATAGACCAAAATGCCAAAAAGGGAAGGCATCTCCGATCAGTACTAGCAAGAAACTACGATCCCTCATAAAATTATCTAAGGCCAGCTTCAAAAGAAAAATTGCACAAGATGCTAAAGATAATCACAAGGCCTTCTTTAGTTATGTCAGGAACCTGGGTGGCAACTCCCAGATATGCTCTGAGTTAGTGCAAAATGACAAAAAATACACTGAACCCACAGACATTGCCAACATCCTGGCAGACAGGTTCAGTGCAAACTTCTCACCCCCTTCCCCCCCAAAAGACAAATGTCTATCCCAACTGAGTGTAGCCTCCCTGACATCACAGATGCACAGGTGAGAGCTGCCCTCTCCAAAGCAAAAAACACAGCATCAATGGGACCGGACGGTGTCCCGGGCTGCATCTTACATGAGCTCCAAGAAGAACTGAACCCTCACATAAAGTCACTGTTCAATCTCAGCCTTATTACAGGATATGTACCCAAGGAATGGCGTACAGCAACAGTGGTCCCACTCCACAAAGGTGGTGCCACAACGGACCCCAGAAACTATCGCCCTCTAAGCCTGACTAGCCTAGTCTGCAAAGCTATGGAGTGTATCATCATGGAACTCATAAACAAAGACATTGGGAACCTCCAAACACTGGATCCTACCCAATTTGGCTTTGTTAAGGGCAGATCTTGCCTCTTGAACCTGGGTTGACTTTTTTGAAACAGTCACCAAGGCCATAGATGAAGGGAAGGTAGTCCACACAGCCTACCTGGACCTCGCAAAAACCTTCGACACAATACCCCACTCGGGCATCATAAATAAGCTCACCAGCTTAAATATCAACCCCTGTGTCACAAAACTGGCTCAGGGATAGAACCCACATGGTCAGAATTGCAGGTGCCATGTCAGACTCTAAACCAGTTACAAGTGGCATCCCACAAGGCTCAGTCCTGGGACCTCTCTTGTTCGGTATATATTTCTCTGAGGTACAGGCTAACACGGGAGGACTATGGCTGAACAAGTTCTCAGATGACTGGAAACTGGGTGCCATAATTGACTCACCGACTGACACAAGCATCCTCCAAAAGGGTCTCACAGAGATGGATAACTGGTGCCAGAGCCATGGCCTAAAGCTAAATGCCAAAAAGTGCATAGTCATCCCCTTTGGGAAAAACAAAGTGCCCACAAATTACCACATAGGTGGTAATCCATTAAGTACAGAAGAAGTAATTAGGGATTTGGGGACCCAAGTAGATAGCAATCTCTCCTTTGACAATCACGCTGCCAAAGTGGTTAGAAAGACCTTCTATATAGCCCACCTTATCACGAAAGGGTTCACATCTAGATCAAGAGAGGTCATTGTGCCCCTCTACTCATCACTCATCAGGCCCATAATTGAATACAATGCCCCATTTGGGATGTACCTTACCCGACACCTGCAGCAACTGGAAAGACCCCAAAAGTACCTCACCAAGAGGATCAAGGGACTCAAATAGATGCCCTACGCAGTTAGGCTAAAGAAACTCCAGCTCTACTCAGTTGCTTACCACCTACTCAGAGGCGATCGGTGCCTGACATATAAAGCCATGTCCAAACCAGAATTAATGGACATGCTCCACCTCAGGAAATCCAAATCCCTTAGAGCTACACACTCCAGGGACTTAAACCTCAGCACAGAAATAAATAGGACATGCTGGAGGGACAGATTCATATCCCAGAGGCTCCCCTCACTCTGGAAAAAAATCCCAATCCATGTTAGGCAGAGCCCCTCAATGACCCTCTTCAAGAGAATTCTTGATGAGTGGATGGGAGATCATAAGTTTACCCTTGGGATCTCTTCTGTGTCCCTACTAGACAGAGACACAGTAAACTAACCTTAAAATGGCTATCTTCTGTGACCTACTATACAGAGGCACAGTCAACTAATCTAAAAGGGTGGCGAAAGCCAAACATACTCTGGCTAGGCTTATAAATGCCCTAGGGCAGATAGCCTAGTATGAACCTATGAACCTATTAACTATGAACCTAGCTTGCTGAACTCTTATGGCAAAGCCCACTGTTAGATGCTATGCAGCAATTAAGTTATGGACGTAAAACTGAGCAGAGACAAATGAATGATGATGCCATAAGCTAGATGTGATCTCCATGGGTGGTAAGCAGTCACCTCATCAAGCATAAGTGTGGTACATAAGGTTCATTATTTAGGTATTCACTTAGACCTCTCACCTCATAGATGGGTCGAAGACAACTTTGCACTTCTTCTTAATTATCTTCAATCTGTGATAGCCAGATGGAAGAATCTTAAGTTGCTTTTCCTAGAAAGGATCCAGGTTGTAAAAATGTTCGCACTGTCCAAACGTTTATATGCTATAAGACATCTCCCACACACCTTAAACTCACCTTATGTGTGGAAAACCAAAAGATGGCTATTTTACATTCTCTGGAATTCAAAACAACAAAGCTTAGAAGGAAACAAAATGTATATCTGACTAAGCAAGGAGAGTTTAGAGTACTAGATCTATATTTCTTCAGAAAAGCTAGTCAGCTATGGATCATTTCTACAATATCTCACAAAGTCTGGAAACCTGGAGGGTGAGAACATTTTATCGAGACATCTACAGGAAACTGGAACCACATTATAAAAAGTATTGCCCAACAGCAATAATTTGTCACAGGATGAGAGATAGGATGGTTTGGCGGGAGAATTGGGTGAGTGAGAGTATTGTTTTTTTGGCTGATATTTAGGATTGCACATCCAAATTATTTATAACTTTGGATCAATTTAAAACATTATAGCAATCATTGTCCATTAAGTGGTGGCAGTATACCCAACTGAGGGCTTGCATTGGGTCTATTTTATATACTTAATGGTTCAACTCCATGAACCTCTGTTTGTCGTGCCAACAAGAGCGAATGTTCTCTTAAGCAAATGTTCACATTAGCAAATGTCTAAAACAGGAAATGGAATTAGTTGACCGGCATTGTGACCATCTAGAAACTTCTCCTATTTGTCCAGACCAAATTTCCCTTAGTCAGTATGAATGTCACTGTGGGTCTCCATTTAAAAGAGGCCCAGTCAAAAAGAGTAAATACAAAGCAAATACATTTTTATTGACAAAGCATTAAAATAAGTGATTTTAAAATTTCCACCATTTATTTGGGATTAATTTCATTTAAAAAAAAAGTTTCTGAAATAGAGATTTAAAAAGAGGAAAATAAAGTCATTATGTGCAGTCATTCTCTATGATGTGGGGAATGACAAGATATATAAATTAATACTATAGATAACATTTGTTTCCTCCCACATCCAAAAGACATGCTGCAGGTGGATTGGAGACTCTAAATTGGCCCTAGGTGTGAGTGTGTGCGTGTGCATGCTGGGCTGGCAACTCAACACCATAAAACTCTGCTGTCAATTGTGTGGTGACCCCTAACAGGAAAAAGTTAAAAGGAGAAGAAGACTATTGGATAACATTTATACCACAAGTGAGATTAAGATTTTAGGAGAATGTATTGGAAATGTACTTTAATATAATTATTTAATGCTTAAAGGCAAATATTATTAACACATTATGGGTATAATTACGGGTGCCAACATAACACCTAATATTTCTAATTTACTCATTGTGCATTGTGAAAGAGAATTCTTGCATCGGGTCTATATTATAACATCAAAGTGTCAAAATTTCGAATGTTATAACATTGAACCTGAAAACTCGAAGACTGACAATATTGAAGCTGCAGAACATTGAATTTGTTCCCAGGGAAAGAATTTGGTGGGCCATTTCTGCGGCTTTGCTATTTCCTCCACTGTGGTGCGATCTTGGAGTTGGTATATTTAAGTAGGGGGGGTGTGGGGGGCAGAGCCCCCCAATTAGAAATAGTTTGCAGTGTTTGTATGTTTCATGTTTTGTACTGGAACAGTGATTTTTTTTCCCAGGGAAAAAAAATCGCTGTTCTTAGTCTTCAGGGTTTTCAGCTTTTGTGGTTTTGGGTTCGATGCTACAACATTCAAAGTTTTGACACTTCGATGTTATAATATAGACCCCTTGCATGATAATGTTGCTTATAGTAAGATTAAGTTTTACAGAAGATTTACTGTCAACCTTTTTTTGAGTTGGGGGGCTCCCAAGGATAAATGATATGAATTCTTGAAATATATTAAAGGACAACAATGAGATATTAAAGCAGATTGCTCAATGTGCTGTCTCTTTTAGTCCCTGTTCATTGATACAGCCTCAAAAAATCACCCATGCAGCTTTAAAAACTAATCCACTCAATTGTTTTCCCTGTTAGGCTTCTTACTTTTCCATAATGTTTTACTTTCACTTTGAAAACCAAGTTGAAAAACCGCTAGCTGGCTCTGAAATGATGATGTCACATCTTCCAGAGCTCTTGATCTAGCTACCAGGACGTTTCCTCCCCAAAATGATGTAATCCCCACCTGATTTGCATGCTGTATAGAAGAGACAGTGGACCTCCCACATTGTGATGTCAGAGCTGCCTTACCCAGTCCACTCTTAACCTAGCAAAAATGTCAAACTATAATCTCACTTTTCTGAAGAGCCCTACCGATATATGACAAAGTACAGGCAGAAGCACAGTAACAGCTGCAAAAAACTAAGAGCATAAATTTGCAATGACCATGAGTAGACATTAATTGCATGTTTTTACATAAGAAGCAGATGTCTGTCACAATTAATTGACAACACTACATCAGATTACAAGAAGTATGCAATACCATCATTTTCTTAAATTACCACTTAAAAAAGCATGTGGGTGCTGTCATGCAAGTCTATGAAATATTTTGTGTTTTCAGTGCATCATTTGTTAGCTACTTAACCAAACAGGAAGGAAAAATTAGTGGGAGTTTGATGCTTTGCAAAACAGTGATTATTCCCAGTGCTATGGAGCTTGGTTCTAAATTTAACAGGAATGCAACAAAAAAAGTCTCCCACTGTAAGGAAGGAAAGGCTGACAAGAAAACAGTACATTAGTCTGGTCACCTGCTGTGAGCTGTCAATCACATGCAGATAATGGGTCAAATTACCATTAGCTCTTTGACTGCTAGGAAAGGTAGGTGTGAAGGGGGAGGGGAGATACCTTGAAGAACTAGATTTCAGCCTTCACAAAAGAAATCAAGTTAGCATTTCTAAGAAGAAAAAGCAATAAAATGCACTTTTCAATTATGTTCTGTAGCATTTGCACTGCTTGTGTTTGAAGTAGTTATTGAAGAAGGATACAATTTTAATCAAAAGTAGGTGAGTATAACACAGCAGTGAATGCCTGTAAAATCAGGCCACTGACAGGAGCTTTAGGGAAAGCGTGGCAGATCTGATGCAATTTTTTGGAGACAAACAATGCATTCTGGGATACTTAGAGGCAGACTAAACAGTCAGAATTATTTCAAGATGCCAGATCCGATGTGGTCAAGGTCAGAAATTGCATATAAAAATATCTAAAAAGCTCTAAATAGTCCCAGAGTGGTGTTTAAAAGTAGGAAACACCAAACCATGATTAAGTAAACATGTTTTTTGAGTCTGTGGGTGTGGTTGTCCTTTAAGTTCTGAACTTGAACCCAAGACCTCCAGCATTCCATGTTGGTGTCACTGCTACTAGACCAGTAATACCCCTTTCAGAATCCCGTTTTTGAATTGCTAAGTGTCAGTGACCAGTACAGCATTTTTAGATATTTTGGTTTACGGGAATGATAATAAAACTGAAGTATACATTTGTTACAAGAATCCAGCAAAAAATAAGTTAACAACAGATGAGATGAATAAGTATCAGTTCGAACATCAGTTAATAAAGTAGTTTGTATTCCGGGGTTATTCTGAAACTGTATTAGTAAGTTCTAGTAACACTGGTAGTAAATTTCAGTCTATGAAGTCCTATGGCCTCATCGGTATAATTTTTAACAATAGGTGCTTCAGACCTGCTGTGAGGAGCTCATTTGTAAAACCTAAAATTTTGGGGAAACAGGCCACAGTCTTAGCTGAAAATGTGCATTTGCAGTATAGAAATGGTGACAATTTATCTGGGAGCATGGCAAAGGCATCAATGACACATCTGTGATGCTCTAAACATTGAACTGGAAAGTGTGACTCTTATTTTATGCCAACTCTGATATTGCTGAATCTCAGAAAATTACTATTACTCTTAGACACAACAATCTTAAGAGAGTTAGTAAATGTAAGTAACAGTGGTGTAGGGTCCACACTCTCCCGTGCCAAGGGTACAGGGGAGGAAAGCTTCCATGCTAACATAATTTATGCACTTTTGACATTCACTGTTTTCATAAAATCATACCTTTTCTTTGAAGTTTTGTGGATCCTGGAACTTATGTCATAATGTCAGTTCTTCTTAAATGTAGGGTATTTTTAAAGATGCTTCCCTCAGTATTAAAACCAGCCTTAATGCAAAAGGTGAGGGACACTTTTTTTCCCAATATGAAATTCTCTAATGATAATTTTAAAGTATGCTCTTTTGCTGGTAATTCCAATTCAGGTTATTTATTTCACTTCAAAGCCAAGTACTCTGGTAGTTTCCTTTAGCAGAAATACTTACCTGCCCCACCAAAAGAAACCTACGAGTGTGGTACATGCATAAGCTACACATGTTTTGGGGTAAATGGTGAAATACTTGTCACATTCTATCATAATCCCTAGTCACTACTATTTTGTACTCAGCATTTTCATCAAGTAATCGATGACTAAACTATAAAATGGTTTCCGAATCTGCTTTATTTATTTATTTATTTTATTCTTATTCATTTGGAATGTTTTGTTAAAAACAAAAAGAGAGAAAGTTAATCATATTCAAACAGCACTTTTTGTTACTGAACCTTGAGCTTCTGTGTTGCATGAAATGTAACGATGCCACATGCCCCTATTGCCAAACTCTTGGATTTGTTATCCTTGCAGAAGGATAATGATTTTCATATCATTCAAGAGGGTTTCCGAGTAAGAGATTGAAGAATTTTGTTTGCCCCTACCAGTCAGCTGCTTTTTGAGTAAGTATTGCTTATTTTAGAGAATGTAAAATACACTCAATTGGAAAAAAATATTACTTGGAAAAATAGAAAATGTTTTGTCTTTGGGTGATCCAGCTCTCTTGTTCTGTGCCATATATTTCACAACATGAATAAAGTATCATTCATCTCAGTCTTCCAATTTCCTCATTTAAAGTCCACTCAGTCTTTTCTGTTTGCTCAGCAGATTTTCTCCTATACCATCTTATAATGTGGCTAAAATATTTAAGTAGTAACTTGCATCTCAGATTACCTAAGAAAAAAACATTTTCTCATTTCATGATATGAATTTTGTGCCCTGCCCCAGTTTTCCTCAATAAAATACAAGCAATACATTGTTGATGTTGTGAACAGATTTTTAATAAATGTATCACTTGCCCTGAATGAAATCAGAATTTACCAAGCCAGTAAAACCACATAAAACTGAACAGCATAATAACACAATTACCCAAAATAGCCCTGTTGACTGGGTGGCATACCAAACTGACGTGTTCACTTCTAGCTGACTGGCATCATCATCATCATCATCATACCCCCTTAACAAGCTGACCATGTGTAGTGTTGAAGACAGCTCACTGCATATTGTGATGATACTAGAGGTTCAGGAAAGGATGAGGAACTGAAATGTGGGAAGGCCATGGAGTGAACGACCACACCTGAGTAGGGTGATGGAGAGGAGCTTCTAATATGCCACCAAAAGGATGGTGAGCGCCAGGCAAGTAGTAATGCTTGACAGGTTGTGTGATAATGTGTGATAAACGCCCACCTAAGGGTGTTATGAGGCCCGATGCTGCAGGCGGAGGGCCTCTATACCCCTGGAAGGGCATTGATTACACATTAACACATACACTGGAGGGCATTATTGTGCTTAGAGAGTGATCATTCTGTAAAATTGTTGTGTTTTACTTATTTTTTTGCATACTATGTTATTTTTTTATATTTTTTATGTAAAATAATTCCTCCGCCTAATGTTTCTAACTTGCTGTAGTATATGTTAATGGTGCTAGAGGAAGCATTTTATCCAAAATATAACACCTTAGAAATCCAGGTATTTACTTTATTTTTTTGGTTCCTTACCCCTAAAACTTTTGGTTTATTGCCAGTCATTGGAGACAGAAGTTACTGAATAATGACATACATTTCAGTTTCAGAGTTTTATTTCCTTGAGAAAATTCATGCTAACACAAATCCTTTTTTTAAGCAAGTTTGTAATTTTTCTAAGAGTAGTAATTAAAATCTGTTCTTATTTTTGAGCCTTTGTTCCCCATTTTGTTTAGGCTTTATACAGATTTCTTCAGCTGAAGGGCCCAGAGGTGTACAAACCTCTTTGCTGCTGCCAGTGGTAGATCTCACTCACTCTCTCTCTCACATTCTCTCTCTCACACACACACACACACACACACACACACACACACACACACACACACACACACACACACACACACACACACACACACACAGTCTCTTCTGCTTTCATACATGCATTCACTCACACATGCAGACAGAAACATAAACATACATACACACACACTTTTTTCTGCTTCTGTCAATCAACCTTTCTCTTACTCTCATGCACACATATACTCTCAAATACATGCTTTATTTAAAACATTTTTTTATATTATGCTTGCTAAACACAAGCACTGCTTAGCAAGTGTAAAATAATAGCTGACTCACTCTCACTTTCACTGACATGCACGCATACACATTTTTTTAATTGCAAAAGTGCTGCTTAACGAGCGTAAAATAATTGTGGCCATTCCGTTTTCTCAGTTCAAGTTCCCTAGCAGCTTGATATGCTGCTGTGAAGCAGCGGACTCATTTTTCAGCAGGCATTACTTGTAGATTAATACCCAGCTGGAAAATGTTCGTTCTCTAATCAGGGTGCTGATGCACAGTTTGTCCGTTCTCTAATTTCTGGTAACTCACACCATGTCAATGGGACAAAATGGTCTGCACCATGAACCTCATTTGTCCCCTACCTCACTTTTCTACAATACGATGTAAATGATACACTGTAGATATTGCAACAAAGTTTATTAATAAGTGCATCACTTTTTCCTTAATGAAATCAGAGTTGATCAAACATGTAAAACTACATAAAACTGAACAGTGTAATAACCCAATTACTCAATATGGCCCTGTTGAGCAGTGGTCATACCAGACAGAACTTCTGATCCAGTCTGTTCACTTCTAGCTGAGTAGTATCCTCACCATACCCCCACAGTAAACTGAATCCTGGCCAAATGCAGCACTGAGAACAACTCACTCTATATTCTTAGGACTCTAGCAGGCCAGGAAAAGAATGGAGTTGGGAGTATGTGCAGCAACCCACTGGGCTGACCAAAAAGTAGCCTGTTCCCCCCATTTTCTTGGAAGTAATAAATTAGATCGACAGCACTCCATCAGTTCAGGGTTTTAATGCTTGTCACACATTCAATCCTGCATCACTAGATGAAGGCACTTAAGATGGCAGTGTCTCCATATTTGTAAAAAAAAAAAAAAAAAAAACACACAAACTTCATCTCCAGACTAGTTAGACAAAATAACAGTATGGTACTCTTCCATTTGAAGTTACCATTTACAAGACTCTTTATTACATCATGGCTAAATATAGGAACCTCTCTATATCCCTCTCAGCCCTTAAATCCTACCTAACTAGGATGGAGTCCATATGCATTAAGCAAAACACAATTCTCCTAGTGGAATTCAACTATCTCTCCATTAACTGGCAAACATAAACATCCTCTAGCATGTATGTCTTGAGATTTCTGGACTTCATCAATACAAACTCTCTGGGCCAGTTAGTCTTCACTGCAACCAGGGACAATAAAATCCTGGACTTGGTCCTGCCAGTATGGGACAGCTTTGCTCCCTACTAATTGTAGCTCTCTCCCTGGCAAATTAGATCACAAATCAGTCACACTGACCTTTAGAATGAAGCCAGAAGCACCCTCCAGTACCTTGGTATTCAGAAATTGTGCCAAGACAAATGTACTGAAATTGAGTAATGAACTGACTACATTTAATGTGCCTTTCCAACATAATGACCTCAGTGATTGTGTGGAATCCTTGACAGGCAAATTCCATGCACATGTGAATAGCTGCATATATGCATCCCTCTCTCTCCAAAGTAAATACAGTGCCAAATTCAGAAATAACCCCCTGTGGTGGAATCCAAATATAAACATTGTGTATAATAAATGAAAAAAATGCATTGCATGTAAAATAAATGTAACTCTGAAGATGCAAAACAAACAAAAAAATAAAATAAAATAAAAAAGGGTATTACTAAACTTAATATGGAAATCAAGATCCTGATAAAACTAATCAAAGTAACAGTGGTTATGTTAAAATTATGTTATGTAAAAAGTATGAGGTAAAAATGCCATTCAGACAAAGGATAACCAGAAAGCATTCTTTAACTCTGTTTGAACCCCCTAGAAACAATGTCCAACATTGTGCAGAGCTAACAGCAATTGATATCACATACTTGGACTCAGAGGACATAGCCAATCTACTAGTGGATAAATTAACTCTAACCTTACCCCCCCCCCCCCGACATTTCCAGATCTCATACCTGCATCTAGACCCCCTCCTGAAATCTTCCATGAACAAGTCCTCAAGGCACTGTCCAAGACCAAGAACAGTACTTATGTGGGGATGGATAAGATAGCATGCTGCTTCCCCCCAGCCTAAAACTGGACCTGTCAGTCCCCTTACAGAGGCTATTCAAAATCAGCATCCACACAGGCTTTGTGCCAAATGCATGGACGATAGCAACTGTCACTCTCCTGCACAAAAGTTAGGTGTCAATAGACCCTGGAAATTATAGACCCAAATGTCTGATTATCCTTATATGTAAGGGTATGGAATGGATCATTCCAGAATTAATAAATTAGGACACATAGGTAAGCTAAAAACTCTTGACAAAAGATAGTTTGGACATGTCAAAGGGAGATCATGCCTACTCAACCTGGATGACTTCTTTGAAAATGTTACTAAAGCAATGAATGAGGGCAAATCTCTGCACATTGAATATCTAGACCTCACAAAGGTAGTCAACACCATGCCACACTCAAGAATCGTAGCTAAACTAGCCAAGCTAATTGTTAATCCCCAAGTAACTCAAAGGATAGCAAAGTAGCTTGCAAATATACATCAGGAAATTAGGGTGGGCTGCCTACCTCCTCCAAAAGACATGTCACTAGTGGTATAATACAGGGCTCAGTCCTTGGGCCACTCCTCTTTGGTATTTACTTCCTGGAGGTCAAATATACTTTTAAAAGTTTATGGCTGACCAATTATGCAGATGACTTTAAACTTAGTGCAGAGGACAAGATCCCTCCAGAGGGTCTTCCCTACACTAATAACAGCTGCCAAAACCATGTACTAAAACTAAATGGAAAAAATTATAATAATATTCTTCAGCAGCCAAGAAACCCCTGACAACTATCATATCCACAAACCACTTCTGAAAACAGATCCAGTAGTTAAGGACCTGGGAACCTGTGTAGATAATGAACTGTCTTTCAAGTATCATGTATATTTTATTGTAAGTATGTGTTTTTTTCATTGCACAGTGTGTTACTAAAGGTATGATGTCCAGGTCAACAGATATGATGATTACAGTTTATTCTGCACTAATCAAGTTGATCACTGAGTATAATACCCACCTTTGGTAAGCAGATGGCAAGCATTTGACAGAACATAAAGGCCCACATTTTTTTTTCCTTTTTAATTCATAAAAACTATGCAGACTTCCTGAAAGCATTGCCACTCTTTTCAGTATCATATAACTATTGAGGGGTGATCTCTGCCTCATATACAGAGCCTTAACAGATCCTATCTTTTCAGGCCTACTCATTAGCATAGCTAGTGTGGGGCCAGAAGGGCAACTGCCCTGGATGCAAAGTGTTAGAGGGTATAATGAGTCATCCATCATACCAATTGCTCTTTAGTGCAATACTGGCTTTTAAAATATGATTTGTGGTTAAATGTGAGTGCTATAGAGATCCACATGCTGTCTAAACTGTAGCAACAGCCACCTGGTTGGTATACCAATAGAAGGAATGGACTTTTTTTCTCTCTATATTGGGTACTGTGGATTGGATACTGGGGTACTGTCTGCCGGAAGCATCTTGCAAGTTTGGCAGAAGTCGTTTTGTTTTGTTTTTTTCTTTGCTCTTCACTTGAAGAGCTGAAGGGTTGGGGGTGCTAGCTTGTGGGGCTAGCAGAGGCTGCTGGTTAAGACAGCCACACTTCTGGCTACTGCTGATTTGCAAGTCCAGTGGGGCACTAAGCAACTTCTCAAGAGATCTAAATCTGTTTTGCAACATAAATAAAAACATGTTGGTAGGACAGATATGTATCACAGACAATACCACTACTTTGGAATCATCTTTCTCCCCACATAAAGCAAAGTAATTATTTTACACTATTCAAATGTAAACTGGATGAATGTTTGAGTAATCACAAATTCACAAATGGTTTAGCACCCTGATTCTGCACGGATAAGGGCAACATGAGAATGTTTTGCTCCTTTCTGGGATATTCATGCTAAAAATATAAGAGCTAAAAACTTCATAGGAATAATTGTCTAGGCTTCTAAATATACTCATGAATCAATAGCCTGATAAGAACCTATGAGCCAATGAATCTAGGATCAAGTAAGACATGATCAAGATACGAAGAAAATACCACAATATTTCTATTCATTGCTTTTGCTCAATTGTATTTTGGTTTCCAAATGTATTAAACTTTGGTTGTATCACTTGTACAGCTGTTTTTTAGTTGCATGTCAGTTTACTTAATAACAGCAGATTACTTTTGAATTTTTACTTCCCATTCACCAAGATGTGATCTTTTTTTATTAATGAAATTGTGTAACCATTTATGTGCAGCCTTTCTTCACAGGTGTACACTGAAAAGAGAGGTTTAGCACCCAGTCTGACTTTCCAGGTAAATAGAAGCAATAAATAAATAGATAGACAGATAGACAGACAGGCAGACAGACATATAGGTTCATAGGTTGGTACTAGGACCTATACAAGCCTAGCCATAACAATTCCCTGGATAGTTCTACCCACAATATTTCCTTCCCTGGACCTCTGTCTAGCAGGGCAACTGACATGATCCCTGGGGTGAATTTCCAATCTCCCATCCAATCGTCAAGGTTCCTTTTGAAAAGGGCCAAGGGGGTGCTCTGCTTGACATGTATGGGCAGTCTATTCCAGAGTATGGGAGCCTCTGGGTCAGGAACCTATCCCTCCAGCATGTTTTGTTCATTGTGATGACAAGGTTTAGATCTCTGGAGTGTGTGGCTCTGCGGGACTGGGATTTCTTTAAGTGGAGCATGTCCAACAGCTCAGGGATTGACATGGCCTTGTATGTTAAGCAGAGATCACCTCTGAGTAAACGATATGCCACAGAGTATAGCTGGAGTTTTTTTAGACGGTCATAATAGGGCATCTGCTTTATGCCTGTGATTCTTTTAGTGAGGTATTTCTGCAGCCTTTTCAGCTGTTGCAGATGTCTTGTGAGATCTAGATGGATATAGTATATGCTTTAAAGTAAGACACAATTTACCAATTAGGGACAGGTTGAAATTAAATGCTGTAAGTAAAGGGACAAGATAAGAATAAACAAATCATAACCTATTCCAGAGAGGTGGATACCACCTTGACAAATCACTGTATCCGTATCTGTAAAACCCTGATGCTTGATGACTGCAAATTCCAGTTGGAGAACAGTACACAATATTTTGCAATTCAAAATCTATAAGCTGTTTCTAGCTCTGACATTTTAAAAGCCCCATCCTAAGTTAATTTGGGTATACAGGAAAATATGCAACCCACAGGCAGTTGATTACATAAATATTGTACATTAGCTAAGATTCCAAATTGCTAGGGATTTTTTAAAAGTAATCCTTATCTAGATGCCCACACCTGGGCTATAAATGAGACTCATTAAGAAAATAAAAAATAAACTCTATGAATTAGAAGGTCAGAAAAGGTTTTGGAGTGTAGCACACCAAAGAATGGGATAGAACAAGAGAACTGATAGTTGGTTCAAAACCATATGTAGCCCTGACCTACATCTATAGTCTTGCCCTGTTGGAACTGTGGTAATTTGGAAATCAGCAAGTGATAAAGAATATCGACCAGCACATTTCAAATACCAAGGATTTACCCAGCAGAGAAATACAAGCCATTAGATAACGTTTGGAGTATCCAATCTTAAAGTGAACTAAGCCCAAAAATACCTGTACATCATTTTGGTCCACACACTTTCTTGTGAATAAATCTTTATGCCAAACTCCACTGTAATGCCAAATGGGCTATTAATTATAGAAACGAGATACCTTTTTCCCTATTAAGAGATGAAGATGAAGATAAAGGCCAGGATGCATAAAACATTGCCAAAACCTTTTCTCAGCTGTGAGTAACTGATGAATCACTAGACACACAATTACAGTGCCGAAAGGATATACCATTGAAGTCCTACAAAAGCTACAAATGATTTTAACCCTGACCATGCATTTCTTCTACAGTCTCCCAAGTAATAGATTGTCAGTGATCTGCTAAGTGCTCTCCCTGGAACCACTACCCTGCTGGTGAAGTTTAAAAGACCACACAAATCCACAATACAACCAACTTTACCTTTTTAGCTTAAAAAAGACCTAATGTAAAAAGTCAAGCTCTCCAAATTATCCTGAGGTAATCTAAAAGATGAATAAATAACATGCACCCTAAGCCCCAAAAAGTGAAATGATCATAGCTGGATTGCATCTTTTCCTAAGTTAAGTAACCTCAACTTGGTGACACACTTCTTGAAATGTAAACAGTGTTTCACTGGTGACACTCTTTGCATACTCTGTGAATGCAAATGTTTAAATGTAGTGAGCAGTGCATTGATCATTACACCTCTGATCCCAATATCAATGGGTTGTGGGGCTCATGTTAATCTGGATGTTATTTATCATATTTAGTGAAGACTTTCCTCACATAATCCTGTCACTTTTCCCATATCAGTTACTGATTGTATCCCTGTATGTGCTTTACATATACTGTTGTTTTCCTGCTAGAAAATATGTGTGTGTGTGTGTGTGTGTGTGTGTGTGTGTGTGTGTGTGTGTGTGTGTGTGTGTGTGTGTGTGTGTGTGTGTGTGTTTCTGTAGCTTACAGTTACATTTCTTTAATGCAATCTGTATGCTTCCATATAGTTACCATTTATTTATTCATTTATTGGCATTGCTTTACAGTGAAAGTTCAGCTGAGCAGCATCCTTTTTCAGCAGAAGCCCTGGGAGAAAAGCTTCTTATACAGACAACATGAACATTGTTTGTATTAGGTTCAGCATTTACAATCAGTTTCATGTATGAGTAACAGTTCCATTATTCAGACAACCTTGGCATTGGTTATGTGATTTGCCGACAGTTTTGATTAAAAATAGTAGTTAAATTGGTTGTATATGAATATTTTCTTTTACATTCAAGGAGGTATATGCAGTACAATATCATTAGTAGGCATAACTTGTCGAGTTTTATTTAAGAATATCTGTTACTCTAAAGACTTGTACAAGATCTGAGATGTAGGAAGATAAGATAAAGGGTTAGAGCAACCCAAAGAAAGGAAGGAGGGGAGGAGGCACAAGGAGGATAAAGGAGATGTAATAACAGAGGAGGATATAGCTGTGATAATAATATGCTAAGCTATGTATGCAGAAAGCTACGGCATGAATTCATATAGCTATACTAGTACCGGTTTAAACAGGGGTGCTGCAGGTACAGAGCCATTTACCTATCAGGTGTTCCTTTAGCTGGCATTTAAATCTTTCTGTTTGCAGACTGTTTTTCAGTGGAGTGGGATGATATTACAGCCATTAGCAATGCAGTGTGTGAATAGAGGGGGTATCCTGCATTGTTGTTAGGTTTTATTATAGAGAGTAATGATTTGTCACTGCAGCAAAGAGGTATATTAGTAGTGTAAGGTTGAATGATAGACTGAAGACAGGAATTTTTCAAGGATTGTGCGGTAGTTTGAAGGTTGTAATTAATTGTGAATACAAAATAGAATTATTTAGTTCGAGCCAGTTTAGTTGTTTTAGAGATATGCAGTGATGTGCTCTATATTGTTGGTTGTTTGCAAATGTGTCTACTTTATGGCTATGTTTTGTCAAGTAGTCAGTGAGGTAGTGTTTTACTGTATTAGAAGCAGCTTAGCTTTTGGTGTGTCTTCTTTATGGCATGCTGAAGGTGGAGATCAAATTTCAGGTGGTTGTCTAGAACACCTGTTAGTTTGACATGGGACACCAGTTCTATATTGGTCTTGTTGGATGACAATTTATTAATGGCAGTTTTTTGGGACGTAAACAGTAGTAGGTTATTTTATTTTATTTTATTTTTTTGATTCAGGAGGAGTTGTTGTCGAGACAAGCTTTATGAAGGAGAAGGATTTCTGGGTGAGTGCCTGGAGCATGGGCGTTGTCCTAGCAGCACGTATTAGAGTGGAGTCATCAGGGTATTGTACTCTTATGGCTTCTTTGGTGGCTGTGTTCAGGACAATGATGAATAAGTTAAACAGTAGTGGTAGTTGGACAGAGCCTTGTGGAAGTCTAATGGATATATGAAGGAATGATGGGAAATCATCTTGCCATTTCACTGCTTAGGACCAATTACTGAGGTAGCTAAGAAACTAGTTAAGTGAGGAAGCTGATAGCCCATAAGAAGAGAGTTTAGTTACGAGAATTTGGTAAGTGACTGTGTTGAATGCCTTGGACTGATCCAGAAATTGGGATGCGGTTAGAAGACCTTAATTTCTATCATTTATTATATCTGTGCACCTTTAAGAGCAGTGGTTATATTATGCTTGGGTCTGAAGCCATGTTGACAGAGAGAGGAGGTTAAGAAAAGTAATATATGTAATAAGTTGAGATTGAATACATCTTTCCAAGATTTTGGATAAGGGTGATCGAATGGCAATTGATCTGTAGTTTGAGAGCTCAGTTGATGAGCCACTTTTATGGAGGGGTATTATATAGGATTTTTTTCCATAAGGTGGGGATATATTTTTCTTGAATAGAGTGATTTATTAGAATAGAGATAGGTTAAAGAGTGGTTTATTAAAATCAAGACAGGATATGCTCATTCTCCTTATCCAGGGAGACAGGCTGCATTTACTCAAGCACCTGCCAGGTCACTCAGTCTCATTGGCTTGTTTAATCTGAAGTTCACCTTGCACACTTGTTTCTGATCTAGAAGGGGAGCACCCATAGCTTTAACAATTAAGGGTGCTTAGTTTTAGTTAATTTTTCTCTCTACACCTTTCCTTCCTCCACTTTTTATTTTTATTTACATATTTATTTTTGTATGAACACTTGATCTGTGTAAGGTCTCTATCCCTTGCATCCACCTTGCACACCTTCATAGATTGATACCAGCTGAGTGCAGGTGTGTCCAACTTCACTCCACTCTGAGACATAAATCTCTAGCCACCCCCTTTGCTTTTCAGTTAATGCATGACTTTCTCCACCCTCCGCCCACTAACTTCTAACAACCCCTTTAAGGTACACACAACTTCACTAAACCTTAATCCCATTTCCTCTATCACCTTAATGTGATATATTCCCACCTTGAACTTCCATACAGTTTTATTACCATCACACTTAAATAAATCCACTAACAAACAACACATCATTCTCAACCCTGTCATCTTCCTGTATACATTCTCTGACCCTCTACCTTTATCAAAGTCTCGTGCCATGTAAATTCAGAGCTCCCTACCCTCCACAATGGTTCTTCACCACACCATCTTACTCCTCCTTCCTTTAAACCAATACACAATGCAATCAATAACCCCATCTCTTCTTCCAGGTCTCAACCTACTCTTCATTTACCTACCATAAAGTCCCTCCAAGACCTGCCCAACTTGTCTATACACTCTATTCTCCAACCACTCACTCACAACTCCAACTTCATACTCCCCTTACCTTATCTCCTCCAAATCTACCAAACCCCAGCAACCCTCCCTCAAACTTCCTAAACACCTGTACAAATTCATCACTGTCTTGCTCATACTCCTCATCAGAAAAAAACGCTGAATCAAATCCAGGTCCCTCCCACAACAGAACTCCCATACCTTTCCCTGACCCATCTACCATCTCCTGTGCATTAATGAATGTCCAAAATATTTCTAGTAAACTTGACTAGCTAGACACCTTTCTGACAACCTACTCACCTGTCACAGTTTTCAATAAAATTGGCTCAAAGTAGTCCTAATTTTCAGCATGTACTTCCCTCTTACAAATACCTCCAAGACACAGGGCCTGGCATTAGATACTGTTGGGGGGGGCACTCTCATTCTTTATAAAAACACCCTTAAGACAACCATCATTGCCCAGTCAAATGCCTCTTTTGATACTGAACCCAAATGCATCCTTATACAACTTCACTCCTTGAAGAACAGTCACCTTCTAATAGCAGTCACCTACCCTCCTCCTCAGCCTCTCTTAACAGAAGTAAATACCTTATTCTTAACATCACCTCAGCAGTCCAAAGCTATAAAATATTATTATTCTATGATTTTAACCTAAACTACCTACGACCCCTGAGAATTGGCATTGCTAAATTCCTAGTCAATACCAACAATCTACAATTTGTCCATGACATTGCTCATCTAAATCCTCAAATCAGCAACCACTCCCTCATGGATCTGCTAATCATTAACAATCCAACCATCATCTCCAATATATATATATATATATATTTTATATATATATATATATATATATATATATATATATATATATATATATATATATATATATATACATACACACACACACACACACACACACACACATATATATATATATATATATATATATATATTCTTCCGCCCTCATTCAGTGATCACTGTGTAATAACTTTCCAAATTATCTACCAATCATTAGAACTGTCCCCCAGACTGCAGACTGGTTTCCTTCAAACCCAGATCCATAATTCATCCAGACAACCTAAAAAAAAAAATAGCAACTTTCAACTGGTGTCCTATTACCAACTTGTAGAACCCCCACCTCGGCTGCAACATCTATTTCACATATCTTTCTTCAACTTCAATACAAATTCTTCCCTATTACGCAGCACCTTTTCAAATGCAAAAAAAAAAATGGCTAACTACTGAACTCAAAGCTCTGCTAAAATACAGGGACAATGCATGGTCTTCATGGAGACAAAACCCCTCACCAGAAAATTGCACTGCCTTTAGCTCTCTGTGTAGTCTAGCTAAGCATGCCATATGCAGGCACAAACTCAACTATTTCAAAACAACTTGCTCTGTTAGGCAATCACAAACCTTTCTGGCAAGAAGTGAATCTTCTCGCAGGTTGAAAATCCACTGATTCCACCTCCTCACCTATCGTCATCCAAACCTCTCAATTCAAACTTTCTACCTCTGACTTTCTCAAGGAAATCAGCCATCTCCCTAGTACTGCAACCTCTACCTCTTCCCACCCAGCTCACCCAGTCCCCGCCTTTTATCTTCGTTGTCTAGTTTAAGAAAATTCCAGACAAAGACCTTGTTTCTCCTAGTAAAAAACATACTCCTGGATGCACCCCTGGTGCAGACAACCTACTCCTTGGTTTACATCAATTTACAAATACTTCCTTACCGCACCTCTTATACATATTTATAGTCTCTGCTTAATTCAAAATACAGCACCAGATGTATGGAACACTGCTCTTGTTAAACCCATTCCAAAACAACCTCAGCCAGAAAATGCCTCCCACTTCTGCCCTAGCTCTATCATCCCTTCATTTAGAAAAATACTTGAAAAAGCAATCTACAAATAACTGCCCACTTACATACAACAGTACCACCTCCTTACTCTTAAACAGTGTGGATTGTGGGCTGGCCAGTGCATAATGAGAGTGATATGGTCACTTACAGATGAGATCCTTTTCAACATAGATAAAAGAAACTTTTCAGGAACTATTTTCACTGACATTACCAACGCTTTTGATCTCATAGACCAATTACTACTCCTTCACTTTCTCCAAGAAATTGGGGTTAGTCCCAACACTGTCACCTGCTTCCAACATTTCTGAACATATAGGTATTTTAGAGTCAAGCTAGGTACATCCCAATCACCACCAGCACCCCTTACCAGAGGAGTGCCATAGGGATCCCTACTGGCCCCACTGTTGTCTTCAGTCTTTATTAACAAACTACCCTCTGATCTCTCTAACCTTCCTATCACTCCTTATGCAGATGACATGGTTATTCTTTGATCCAGACCCTCATGTTCAGCTATTCAAACCCAGCTTCAGTCTGACTGTCAGTCCACAAACTAACCTGGTTAAATAGCCATAAGCTACTCCTAAACCCTTTCAAAACACAAGTATTATATTCTGAACTTCACAGAAGATGAAAAACAAAACTTTTAAAACTCTAAACATGACATATTTCAATGGATTCCCTAATGGACACAACCCCATCTTTAAATACTTAGGTGTATGATTAGACCAGTCACTTAACTTCCAAAGCTGCATAGAAAATACCATGAAAAAGATCAGTTATCTTCAATTCTTGTTTTGCAAAATATATCCCATTATCTCTAGACCAGCTAAAGCTACAATAGACAAAGGAGTCCTCCTCGCTCAGCTTGAATATGGATGTTCTATCATAGCCACAACCTCTATAAAATTCATTCATTCTGCAGTCCTTTAAAAGAAAATCTGACAATTCATTTCTAATTCCTCCTCTCAGGAACACCAGTGCATCACCCTCTCAAAGACCAAATGGCTACCAGTCTCCTACAGAGTTGATCAGCTTTTAGGGTCTCTTCTTTTCAAACTACTTCAACCTATTGCCTTACCGCCTCTTACAGCCAAAGTCCATAATAAAACCACCTCTACAACCTCTGCAAACTCTCTCAATTAACTCCCTCACAACAGATACCCCCAAACCAAATGGCACTGTACAGACCATTCCTTCTTCATTCTTGCACCCAAACTCTGGCAATCCTTCCCCATTCCCCCAAAATAAGTCCCTCTTTCCCCACATTAAGCTATCAACTCATATGACACCCCCATCAGAAATCTGATTGCAAGTGCTATTCCAGTGGACACATAACTTAACCTCTTCCTCACCTGCATCACTTCTGCTTTGACCTTCATTTCTCTTCTGCTGCTTCCCTCTCATATTTGCTAATAAAATTAATTAACGTTTGTTTTTCTAATCAAGTGTCTATGGGACTATCTATCTTCTGTGATTTGTCTGTTTGTGAATGTGTCCTGTTTTATTTAGTTTTATTTATTTATTTTTGAATTTCTTCACCTGGGCTGTGCTTGCAAATGGTCAGTTGCAATCAGTGTACTACCCTGGAAAAAAAGGGAAAAACACTAACTAACTAACTAACTAACTAACTAACTAACTAACTAACTAACTAACTAACTAACTAACTAAACTAACCAACTAACTAAATAAATAAATATGCATGGCTGTCTGCAATGAGTTTGAGGTATTATGATGGAAGCTGGGCAGGGACAATGGTTGTTGTCTTAAGGGTGTGTAGGCATTGTAATTGTAGATACTGACATTTGAGTGAGTGTGAAGGTCTGTTGTGGATTCAGTGACTGAAGTGCAACAACTGGATTTGCAGTAGTTTTGTTTTGTAGGAGTGAGGTTACTGTATTTATTAAATGAGTTAAAGTGTGATGCAATGCTTTGGGAGTTGTTGGTTCGGGATAGGCTGAGTTGGGTTGATTTTCTAGGGCTAAGCAGTACATTTATTGATTTCCAGACATATTTTGAATTGTCTAATGATGACATTTGGGTGTTTCTATAAATAGTTTTTTTGTCCTGTTTTATTGCTAAGGCTCCCTAACTGGTTGTATTGCTGCAGGGATGTTTGAGACTTGGTGTGTAGCCAATAATTCCAAGCTTTCTATCTATGCTGCATGGGTTTCTTTGGTTTTTTTTTTCTGTTACTGAAGGGGCTCATTTCTTTTTAACTCTTTTGGTTCTTAATGGTGCTTGCTATTCCAAGATATTTAAAAATATTATATTAAATGCATCTACTCGTACCTCTCAACCTCTTAGCACAAAATATCTGGACAAAGCCAAAGATAATGGGGGGGCCAAAACCCCCAAACTAGGAGCAAATTTTAAATATTGCTCTTATAAACTTAGTTGCGAGAATAAAAGGTCTTGTGCTACCATGTATTTTCTGAAGGATATGAGGCCTGAAACTCAAATGCCTGTCATTATTTGGTGAATTCAGTCCTCACTGATTTGCCACAAAAATACAGAAAATAACACAAATTTTATGAGGCACAGACCAAAAACATGAGGCAAAAATCTAGACATTCTGGGAAAATCTGGACAGTTGGGAGGTATGCATCTACTACTTCATCAAGGGGGAGAGTTTTAAGTTGAGCTCAATTGATCTGGGGCAGGCTGGAAGCAAAAGCATATGTACTGAAGTTTCTAAGGTTTCTGACTTACAGTTCTAGCAATGAACTTTGTGGACTTGTTTGGGGTGTGTGATCAGGTAGCTTAACTTGTGGTTGCTGTGGCTGTTACGTACTTGTGGCAACATTGTTTGGGGTAGATGCTAGAATCCAGTCCAGGATGGATTCTTTAGGAGTGGCTTTGTTAATTCTAGATGGAGTCTTGCTCAATTAGGAGAATCCATATAGCTGAATTGAATTTGCTGGGTTTTGTAGGGCTATCTTTTGCCAGTCTATGTTGACATCTCCTGGCAATACAGTTCCCAGTCTTATGTCGGCTGATATCCAGGTCAGGATCTCATCCAGGATGGAATGTTGTTACTATGTGGTATGTATACACCTATAATGGCAAGAGATTGTGAGTATTCGGTTTGAGGATTGAGACAAAAAGTTATTATTATTATTATTATTATTATTATTATTATTATTATTATTATTATTATTTTATTTGGCTTGAGGATTGAGATGAAGAGATTATTATTATTATTATTATTATTATTATTATTATTATTATTATTAGTTGTCTTTATTGACCAGGAAAGTGTGACTGTGCTTATTTTCAGTTGTGGCCCTGGGAGAAAAGCTTCACTGCATTACTTTAACAAGTGAATTTAGACAGTTTTCTGATAAACAACAGTTACCATTTGAAGAAAAAAACAAACATAGTTACACGACAGGTATATGCAACAAAGTATTTACATCAATGTGTATAAGTGTATACAGTTCTGGTAGCTGTAAATTGTAGCAAGAAATACAAGGATTTTTACTTAGAATGGAAAATGTTGTAGCATAGGTTGCATCTAGGTAAGCATTGCATTTGAGAGTTACTTAAGACTAGTAAACGTATTTGAGCATGGCGGACACTGTATACTTTCAGAGGCATCTGGGTGAGAAGTGTAATCATAAATTAATGTTGCTGTTTGTCTGAAGGCATTCATCTGGATTAGTGTTCTGTAATGAGTGGCCATGCAGGGAGTGTTCTGAGTGATTTGGTATTTGCCTAAGTTTGGGATTGGCTATGGCAAGAACACACAGCTTATTTGCCCTTCCCTTTCCGTGTTTGCACAATATACCTGACAGCATTTCCTGTATATACAATTGTGTAGCTGTACTTCCTTATTATTCTTGCATTATATTGTAATCATTTGCTTACCTTATTCCATTAAGATTGTCAAACCACAATATGTATTGGGGTGTTAACAATGCAGACTCTGAATATACACACACTACGAGTCTAACCAGGAATGTATGTGGCCTGAGGACAGCTGTGAAGAGGAGGAAAATGTATGATTGGTTTGGGTGAGCAGACACTGACCTTACTGGCATTTATACAGGAAGCAACCTGATCAATAATGATTATGAGCAAGTTGAGATATATGACTATTTGACTGTGGCCCCCAGTTAGATAAAGACTAGGATAGAAACAGTTCTGGCCTGTTATGTGTCTAAGCTGATGAAAAGGCAGCACGTGGGAGAAAGAGTGAAGGTTGATGTATAGTCATTAATCTGCAAATGCCAGTAAAGACCCTTATTTTGCATTTCTGTTGTGATCCTAGTAGTGACTACCCACTTCCCCAAAACAATCTTTTTTTGCAATTGCAAAGACAATCCTATCAAGTGTCCATATTTTAGCCAAATATACAGATTTATGCCTCATATTTTTGGTCTGTTCCTGATAAAAGTTGAGGTTTTCTGGAAAATTACTGAAGACTGAAGTCACTAAATAATGATATACATTTAAGTTTTAGACTTTGTATCCTCAGAAAATGCATCCTAAAACAAATCCTACTATTCTAGGAACTTTTTAAGTTTCTAACAATATTTATCAATATTTAAAATCTGTCGTTATTTTTAGGCTTTTGCCCCCCCCCCACACTTATTTTAGGCTTTATCCAAAATTCTTGCGCTAAGAAGTTGGGAGGCATGTGCAAAGGAGAGACAGCCAGATTACTTAGAAATTGTGGGGGAGATTTCTACACTTTTCTTTGTAACCAATGTCCCTATTGGAGATTTGAAGATTTCAAAACTTCCCACATTCAGATGCATTGGAACTTACCAATCTACCACTTAACCTTTTTTTTTTTGCTGTTAGGGATTCCTATACAGCCACTCTTTTTCTCAGACCTATTATGGAAACAAATAGTTTAGGCCCATACTTCTCAGCTGTACAGATTTTCACAGAATGACCAGATTTTTACCTCATATTTTTGGTCTGTTCCTCATATAATTTGTGATTTTTCTGCCAAATCACTGGGATTATCTGAGGAGTGAAGTTGCTAAATAATGAGAAGCATTTGTGTTTCAGACTTCATATCCTTCAGAAAAATGCATGCTAGGACAAATTCTGTTATTCTAACAACTTTCTAAGTGTATAAGAGCAATATTTAAAATCTGTCCCTATATTTAGAAACTTGTCTATTTTAGAGTAAGTTAGATTTGTGTTTTATGTTAATGTAGCTTTAAATATGAGTTGATTGTATGGAGGCTTGGCTGTCACATGGTTAGCAAATAACTTTTTAAATGAATTGCTACAGCAGGTGAATTATTGTGATGAAGTTTTATAGTTTAAATAAAACAAAAGTACGTATTCCATTAAAACACTGTATTTTATAAAATAATGTGGTGTTATTTTTTAATATCTTTTATTGCAAACTAGTTTAGCCAGTCGGAGTCTGTGCGGACCCTGCGTATGTGTGTATTCAACCATGTCAAGAAGGTGTATATGCTGAGTGACACTACAGGTGATCTGTGATGTTGTCACAAGCCATTAATTCTGTGTGATAGTCCTGGATGAGGTTAAGGCAGTGCATACTTCCTATCTTGATCTGGCCTAGGGTTGAGAAACTCTCCCAGCTGGAGATTAAACCTTACATCACTAGATTTGTAACCAATTGCCTCACCAACAGAACACAATCTGTGAAAGTTGGTGTCAGTGAATCAACCTGCACCAGTATAGCTGTCACCATTGGCATACCACAGGGATCTGTGCTTGGCCCTTTACTGTTTGGAATCTATTTCTTGACAGTTCAGGCTAAAGTATATGGCCTTTGGCTTACCAAGTTTGCACATTCTTTTATATTGGGTGCAATCATTGAGTCCATCAATGATGATAACATACTTAAGGAGGGGCTAACCCAGACTAATGGTTGGTGACATAGCCATGTAGTCAACAAATACACACAAAAATGTGTCTTTATTTTGGCCTTCTGCAAAAGTGGAATTCATTGCTAATTACAACAGTGACTTGTGCCTGGCCTGCAGGACAGTCTCTGACCCTGCCCTGGTGGTAATAGGGCACATCCACAAATCAAATATAGCTGATAACATCAGCAGTTTCTGGTGAAGAGAATATGGTAACAGCAGTGTCCCACATGTTGGTGTAAAAGTCTGTCTCTGATATCAAGCAAGTTCACAAACACACACACAACTGACTGCAGTGAGAACAGAACCCCTACCTAAGTATACAGAATACAGACATCGGTACTTTAGGCAAGCATCATGGCAAAAGAATGACTTTTACAAGCTTGCAGGACACCTTAAGTGGATGACATCAGTACTGAATGCTGGAAAGAAGATCTTGGGAGGCCTGCATGAAAAGGATGTATAGGCATGTTAAGTGTGAAAATACTGCCAATCCATGGAATTAGAGTGGTAACTGTAGAATGCATACTTATGTTCTTCTGGCTAGATAGACAAACACACACACACACACACACACACACACACACACACACACACACACACACACACACTAGTTGTCTGCAGCGAGAACAGAACCCCCTATCTAAGTGCACAGGTTTCAGAGCTCAGTGCTTTACACAAGTGCCACAGCACAAGTCTGACTTTTACAAGGCTGCAGGACAACTTATAGTGGATGACATCAGCACTAGATGTTGGAAAGAAGATGCTGGGAGGCATGCATTAAATTATGTAGGCATGTTCAACCATGAAAATAGTTTTAGCTCTGCATGTTATCAGATTATGTGCCTGGTATGTCACACAACATTTGTTATTAATTTATGCAGCGTAGTGATATATTTGTCAACAAGTAGTGAGAGACCAGGGTTGAGGTACATGAAGGGAGGTCACACATGGCTGCATTGTAAATATCTGACATATTCTTAGACAGGACCTTCATTTTTTATGTTTCCACATGTAGTTTCATGGCATGAAAACTAAATGGACATTAAACAGCATTAATACATGTTAATATTTACTTTTCATAGCACAGCAGCGATCAGTGGGCTTGTACGATGGATGGCAAAGTGTTTGCACATGCAGGATACACAATTCCAATGCTTTCACTGTTTAAATGTAGTTAAGCAGTGCACAAATGCGAGGCTCATTACTAAAATTTTGAGAGTTAGTAATGAGTGTATGAAACACACCTAATGCTTAGCTGACTCTGTGGCAGCAGGTGTAAATGCACTGATACATTTCTTTTTGAGCTCAGATGATACTGGGTTCAAATCCAGGTGTATCTAATAGTTTTAAATATATAGTGATAATGCAATGAAATTATTGTTCATATTACATTCACCATGTATTACTGTGTGTTGACATAGTGTAGCATGTTTAAGCAGCATTGCACAGAGGTAACTGCACCAAGAAAGCTGCTCATTGTCACTTGGCATTGGTATGTAATGCTAAACTCCACACAAACATAGAGGCCAGAAAGTGAAGTGATTTATTGCATTTTTTGGTACTTATGTATTTTGTGTATGATTCTATTTTTTTGATCAGATTGTAGGTGTTAAAATGGGGTAGATAGGAAATTGGTGAAATGGGGAGCAAGCATGGGGAAGAATAAAGGGAAAGAAGTACAAGAATGTGCAGGTGGGAGGTAGGAAAGAACCATAGCTATCCATTTCTTTAACAGTGTAAACTGAAAATATGTGCAGAATATTAACTATATTTGGAATGTCACCTCCAGAAAGGGGTTGACAACAACTCAATCAAGTTGTATAGCTAATTGGAAAAAATTCTAGTGTGTCAAGAAGAAAGGTGTGTGAAATAGAGAGCTATGTATGGGATATTTTTTGTGGGACAGGTGCTCATTTTTTTAATTCAGTAAGAGAAGAATGCTGGGTAGGGGACATTGGTATTTCTATGTCAGGTAGGACGGGTAGGGGAGGAAGCAAATGCAAACAAAGATAGCAAAGAAGACAAGACACAATGACAGTGAGGGACAAAAAGGTTAGGGACGTCATGATTGGGCTGGGGGACGGGACAACACAAGCTCATGCCCATCAAACATGGAGGCAGTGAGAATCTAGTCCTCACCCACTGGACTGTTATCACTGTCTCCGTACTCCACTGGCTGCTGGAGTGCTTGACATTTTCTCCTCCTACAGACCATGAGGTAGAGTAGCCTCTCCAACCAGTGTAGGTGCACACCAATGGTGCAGTGCACAATCCTACTCACCAACCCTGGCCTCTCCTGGTGGGTGATGAAATCCCTACCTCTGCCACTACCTCCAGAGGGTACCACAGCACTAGCTGCCAGGGCAGTACTACCTTAGAGTACAGGTAGTGCAGGGCAGCAGAGGCAGTGCTGACTGGTTGGGGGTCCCAGCTGTATTGCGTATCGGTGCTGGAGCTGGTGGAGCAGGGTTAGGCTGATCCACTGGGGATGGCCTACTTCACTTTGCTGTGAAGCATTTAGTGATTTGTTACAGATAGATGATATGAAGGTATTTTGACAACACATAATAGAAAAAAAGAGATAAGGATTGGGTTGTGAGAAAAAAAGAGATACAATTAATACCATCATATGTGACATACAAATCGGTATCACAATTATACAGCTATTTTATCTAAACTATTATATTTAAGTACAAGTCCTATTAACTGCAAACTATAATTATGGGTTGCTCAAAGTAATCCTTGCAATGTTCATATATTCCACATATGTTTGGTCCAAGTATACTGATTACAGTTAACAGCAGGGCATTTATGTCACTTGTATAGAATTAAATTTATATAATGCTATGAAGGAAATGCAGTACTGTATAGCTTCTACTTGTGGTATTTGAACACACAACCTCTGACTACAGTCTTACACTTGACTCCTAAAGGTAGTTTGTGCTACAGACTTATGCATGTATACTTGTATTTACAGTTAGGATATGCATACTCACTTTGCTATTACTGTATAGAATACACAAAATTCTATCATTAACCTTTAAAGCTACAATAATACTTCTCTTGTGCTGCATATAAACCACTTGCTTTTCTCAGTCTCTCTAGCAGAGCAGCAAAAGCCTGTCAATTCAACTATATTTTGGCATTAGTTGTGAAAAGAAAAACAAACAGAAGAGCATTATGCATATCAGTCTTGCCTATATGTAGCTTTCTATGTACTAAAATACTCTTTATTAGCATACTTACACAACTGTAGGATGTCACCAGTTTGAAACTCAGTCAATCACTGGTCGAGCATATCTCTCTTGCACTTTTGTAGGTCATTGAAATGGTGCCTACACTTCTTTCCAGTGCGTGGGATGCCAGCCTGAAGCAAACTTCTCCAAGCCTCAGACTTGTACTGTTAGCCAGAATAGCCCCCCTGCAGAAGCCTTTGGCTGTGGTGCTTTACCATGAGTCCAATAAATATCATGGACTCCTGAACACCCCACCTCTGTGCCCTAAACTGGGAACCTTTCTCTCTAATGCCAGACATGTCTAATAACCAAAATTAGAGCAATGGCAACTAATGATTTCCTGCAAATTCATGTTATTCCATTTACAGGTAGTGCAGAAACCCAAGGAATGATGACAACCACATTTGCATGATGTTAAGTGAAGAGCAGCAGTGCCAAGCAAAAGAAAATAAATACTTTAAATTGGAAGGTTAATATGACATTTGACCATAGTTTGAGGGGTGTCTGCTGTAGCAGTTTGAAAATACATTTTGAAAACTGGAAGGTAACTATTAGGTGAGTTAACTTTGGAGACATGCACTGGAGGCATACATTTCATGAACTGACACATTTTTGTTTTGTCTTTATACACTGATAAAAATTGATTTTTAAAGTGTGGGATTCAAACCTATACATACGGGACAAAGCATTTTCTTCCACAACAGTGATTTTCCATATTTGCCATGGAAGAAGTGTTGCGCAGGCACAGTCATGAATCATTCATAAATACAGCTGATAGTTTGAGGTGTTAACCATGCATATGTGTCACCTGATAAGGTTCTTGTATATAGATTCATTTGTGTATGTGCCTTATTTAAGTATGAAGGTCATCCAAGTCCAAATAGTAGAATTATACTTATAGAAATATAATAGACAGTATACCTTCAGTCATATATCTGAAAACACAATAGGGGTGTCTTATCCCTCATATATATAGTTTGTATCAGCTCCACTATCTAAAGTGTTATAAGTGAAATTGAATATCATTGAAAATGGAACAACAGTAAAAATATTTGGAATGCCCTGTAGTAGAACCCAGGACCATGTGTATGGTAGCCCTACAATGACACCTGCTGCCATAAGAATGTTGAAGTAGCACTTGTATATTTTTCTCTTCGTTGCTGTAAACTGGACTGTCATAATAGTAAAATGTGCTGCATTTCCTGTATTAGAAGCCAGAAGCATCTGTTTTACAGCCCTATAGTTACACCTGCTGCCACAGGAGTAGTTACATGACAGTTCTAAAATTTCCTAGTCATTCTTAAGTTATGTGTATTAACCACCTTGCAACAACACTTCGTATGTTTGCATGATGCCCATCAGAATTAATAGAATATATCCTTTTTCAATTATTGACTGCATCCTGTCTGCAGATGTCTGATGGCTGCAGACAATGGGAAAGCTTGCTAACTGCTGTGTAATGTCACTTAGTGGCATTGCACAACAGAAAGCAAAAATTGCAACAATGCATTCATTTTGACCTGTACTCTTTCACAGATGCCTTTTGCAGGTGTTTTGTCTGCTTCCTATGTCGTTCACTAGTCTGGGTTTGCAGGGGTTCTGACAGTTCACAGGAAAGTGCAGAACACCATGTTCTTGACATCAATGCTACTGTTTCAGGAACAGGAAGTATATCCCAGAAAGAGCTTCCAGGTAGGCTTATGTATCTCAGTTGTTAAATACTCTTCTATAGTAAAGTATTGACAGCAATACGTAAGTTCTGTTTAGCAATACATTTGTTTGGGGGGAGTTGTAGATTGCTACAGTTAACAGCACATTCTGATTGATTACACATGGACTTAGGTTGGACTTGTCATCCAAGTTACTGTTTAAAGTACCATTAATGGACATATAAAGGGCAAAAAGTTTTAACCCTTTTTGTTACTGTTAATTGTGATGATGTCCTTATCTTTTGCTTAACTTCTTCCAGGACCATCATCCATGGGAAGCATAGCATCAACTGTACATGGTAAGCCAAATATCTTTTTTGTCAGTAGTGATGATCAGTTCAAGGAGATATATATTTTATCCAGATGTGATGTGGGTGTCAGGACTGTTGTGTATATTGCTGTACTGTATGTGGTAGTAGTAGTAGCACCACTGTTCGTTTTTTAGCATACATTTGACTATAGTTGTGCAACTATTAATTTCTTTCCTGTGTTTGTTACTTATTATCACAGGTTATCCTGATAGTAGAAGTGTAGAATTCTTACCACCTGATGTCAATATCGGCAGATTCTGATGATGATGGTAGCCAGATGCACAGTCGGGGGGGGGGGGGTGCAGAGGTTGAATCTGACACTGAAGTTGACATTCAGCCATCCCCTGTAATTCCATCAGACACAGTCAGTATCTATGCTAACCCACTCCAGTGAACCCTCAGATATTGGACAGATGTAGGGTGAGACAATTGATCAGAGAAGTGTGGTTACTGTGGCTTCATTCCCTGTTGACTCTGGCCATAACCAAAGTGCAGGCAAGGTGCCATGCAGGATGGTTGTTAGGGGTGCTTAGAGAAGGCCTGCTGTCCATCCTCCACCTGATTCAGGTGTGTCTTCTAGTGCCACTCAACGCATGTTTAGGGCCATCAAGGAGGCACAGGCACATTCCTATAGGTCCTCAATAGAAATGCTTAGGGTTGTAGATGTGACACAGGCTGGCATGCATGACTGCCTTCACTGTGTTGCCAATTCAATGGATCAGATGAATGACACATTGGAATGGGTGGTGTCTGTGATGGAACATCTGCTGTTAGGGGATGGCATCCTTGTGGTTGCAAGTCAGTCACATCATCTTCTGCTAGCCAAGGTGGCCATGTCTGATCACGTTCCCATAGTGGCACTACTTCCACTGATCTGTCAGTAGCTGAGGTGTCCACACATGGCAGCCATGGAGTCATAGTCTTGGGCATCCTCATGAAGGCAGCTTGTCCAGCAGATATCATTCACTTTCAGGTACTAGCAGTGCATCTGACTGTGTCCATGGATGTGCCAGTACAAATCCTGGAAGAACCAGCCCTCATGGTTAGATATGACAACAATGAACTACCACCTCTACCATGCACAGCTCACACCTGAGCTTGGCTGTGTTCATGCAGACACTCACACACCATTTTCACCTGGTGGACCCATACAGACACACACACACAACAGGTACATGGTTCAGCTGTGAAGCTTAAAGCTCATTTTATCTCAGGGGCCATTTATTACTTTATCCGAGTGTCCGCCTGCTTCTCTTTCTTACTCACACACACTCATAGACTTTTTGTGTCTGTCTAGGTTTCCTGCCCCCCCCCCCCTGCCCCAACACCCAGTGCAAGTGATGATAACTGTACCATATGTTTGTTTTCTATATTTTGAATTCAGGGATACCTAACATTTGTGTCTGATGCTCAGGGTGCATAGCTAACTTAAGGCTTAGTGTATCTGCATTTGTGTTGTTTTGTTAATTGTTCCTTTGACATATTTTGGTCTTAGAAAGTTAGACAGTTGATAGACTCAAACATTTTTTGCATCAATATTGTCAATGATCTTGTGAGGGTTGCGAAGTTTGAAACTGAAATGTGTCTCATTACTTTCTAACTTCTATCTTTAATGATTTTCAGTACAGTAGTATGGTGCTAAACTGAGGAGATTTGGTGACCATCAGTACTTTTGAGAAGTATGACTGTGTAAATCTTTGATGTCTGATGCCTACTACTTGATACAGGACACATATAGTCACATAAATCTCTGCTGTCACATGTTAAAGTAATTTCTGTAAAAATCACCCATCTTTTACTTGCTTACATTACCAAGTAACAACATGCACGGATATGCCATTCATTAGTATTATTACATCACAAACACATCCAAGTTCAACACTTACCTTGTAAATCCAGCAGTTGCAACAATTTTAGTTCAGGGCTGACTGTCTGATGCGAGCAATACACAGCCATTACATTGATAAGGGTTGTGAGCATTGCCTGGCATCAATGTTGCATTATGTATGTGCATAGGAGGAAGGCTTTAGCACTTTAGATAGTGAGTGAGTGTGCTATGCATTGCCTCTTAGCCAATGTGAGGGCATATTGAGCATACCTACATCAGCCTATACCCACAGCAGCTGCTGGATCCCCCTCTGACTTCTCACCTGCTTGAGCCTGTGGTGACCTTGCCATTGGTGGTGGGATGTGTGACCCTTCCCCTTCCCCTTGATGATACTGCTGAAGCTGCTTTCTCAGGATGATGCTGTATAGTATGTCACAGACAATGAATATTTCAGCACATGCATGTGGATTGTACTCTGGGACACCCTACAGATGTACCTAGACACCGGAATCATGACTTCAGAAGCTCAAACACATGCTCTATGATATTTCTGGTTTGAGCATGGGCCTCATTATGGCATTCTTAAGCATGTGTGTGTGTGTGTGTGCATTTCTGATGGGCATCAGTCATGGTTCAAGTGCATAGCCTGCATCCCCCAGCAAATTACCTTGTGGGTATCCACCTTAGTGAATATCTGATACAGTTGTGAGGTGTGCCAAATATGTGAGTTGTGGTAACTGTCTGTGTTGCCAACACACATGTTCAAGATGATTCCCTTGGCATTACACACACCTTAGCAGTTAATAGAGTGGAAGCCCTTTCTGTTTATGTAGAGCCTTCCCTGTTCCTCGGGTGGTACCTTAATTTCTATAGGTGTACAGTCTATAGCACTCAGTACTTCAGGGTAGTGTGCTACAGGGTAGAACTCTCACATATCTGTGGCTCTGTCCTCAGTAGTACGGGGAAAATATATGTGGTCACTGGCATGTTGGATCATAGCATTCAGGAATTCATGGAGGATCCTGGATGCTGATGACTGTGACACCCCTCAACATGTCTTCTGTTGGCCTTTGTTGGTCTCTAAAAGGTTCCTGTAGCTAAAATTCTTCTACCCATACCTTTGTCTCCACTGGTATGGGTTCCCCCTCGGTTTGCCCTGGGTCTAAGGTGAGAATGACAGAGGTTGCCGATTTCCTGTAGTGTGTCTCTATGCATGCTGTAGTGCTCTACAATTACCATGTCATGCAGATTGGATAAGTTAAACAGTGGTCTGAAATGTCTTTTTCTTCTTAGCAATGGTCTATTAGCAGCAGCAGCATTAAAAACTTCAGCCTGTTGCACATACACATGAATTAAAACAGCTGCAGCCCATAAAATTCTTTCTTTGTAGACTCCTTTCTGTGGCTGTATTCCAATAGGTTTTGGAATTCACAGGGAAAACCAGCACTGAGTCTACGCAGTTGCTTTATAGCTTGTTGAATAGCTCCTCCATCTTGGATTGGTTGATTGGCACAAAACTCAGCTGCTTATGTTGTAATAAGCAAGCCACAGTGTTTGCCTTGTTTGCACAACTCTACACACCGTGTAAAGCTGCTTACTGAATCCAAAACAGTGTGCTACCATGTGCGCATCATGGAGTGAACCACACACAGACCATGTAGGGTTTATTGAATCTGGCCAATAAAGTATATCTAAAGAATTTCAACATATGATTAAAAGATCAATGGATTCTTTTAAGTCATCCAGTAGATTATGTGGATTCCTTGGGGAATGGTCATCTGCCTTATTAGAATGATCAAACTCTACAAGAAAGGAAGTAATAATATGAAGGAACATCTCAACCACCCTTCTACAGGATGACAAGTAAAATGAACTCCCCGGCTGTGAGTTGCAAATAGGACAGAAGTAACAAGACATATAATACAGTTTTCTTGAGGAGGTTGAGACTATCAGTAAATTAGGATTGAAGAGCACAGATACTGTTGGTTGAAGACGATGTAGAAATACTGTGGAAGTTGCATAAGAATAACATATAGATAACTATAACTATCTAGTCCAAAATAAAGTTAAATTAGCTATGAGACAGAGCAGGAGAGAGACAAAGAAAGACGGGGGACAGAGGTGGAGAAAATGAGAGACAAAAACAGAGAAAGGCATGAAGATAAAAAAACATGGAAAATATCTGCTGTATTAGAAAATAAAAACTAACAGAACCATCTTAAGGGTATAATGGAACAAAATAAGCACATGGTTCTTAAAATTTCCTAACTAGGAGAAAAGAAATACTGAACAACAACATGGCAGATTATGTTCTTAGAATGGCAGAAAAAAAGAAAACATTGAGACAGCTCTATGCTGTAGAGTGAATGATTCCTAACTATATCCCATATTATGGGTTTGATTTGTGTTTCAGAAACTGAAGGAGCCAGGTGTTTAGGTATGTGACTGAGCAGATAATACTGGTGCACATGTCACAAAAGTGGGGGGTAGAGCAAGTCATACTGGAAGACCACCATATAAAGGAGATCCTTATATATGGTATTCCTGAATAAACGTTGGGACTCACCAGTATGAGCCCATTGCAAAAGTAGATCACAACCTAAATGAGCATAACAGTTGTCTTAAACTGTATATCTGTATTGGACTTATGATAGCGGATGCTGCATTATACCTACTGGCCAACAGGGGGTGGGAGTTAGAAGTATAAAAAGGTTCATAATACTTGCAGGATGAGAGCTGCCAGGAGAATTTGGGTGTGTCTAGTACTCTGCCTTACAAAGCATTTTATGGGACAAAAGCACTAGTTCTTTATGTTTTTGATTTTGCATCTATTAAATAAACTGTTGGTAAAGTTTAATCAAGTTTGGCCTAAGAGTAGATTGCATGATACAGTACAGAGAGCTCACATCGGCACACCAGCCTTTTAAGAAATGGTTTTGGTGTTTGTTGTCCTGGTTACCTAAAAAGAAAATATTAATGAATGAAGTCTGCAGCATGTTAGATGTCAATTAGAAAATACCTTCTACATTTACATCAAACATTAGGATTGTCCTTGATAACCTGACATGCTCAGGAAGACTAATTATAGACCTACATTCAGGAAAAAAATATGAAAACTCACCTGGCTCAGAGAAACAAAACACTAGTGCATTTTTTCCCACTGAACAAAACAAGATTCCTACCAAAACATAAGTATTGAACATGTGTGCTGATGACTACAAAATGGGAATTCATATGAAGATAATACTAGTTTGTTTGTGTATTTCAGCTTTTCCCAGTTAGGGGTCGCCACAGCGGAACTCCGGTCCGCTAATGATTGGCAATAGAGTTTTACGTGCTGGCTTGCTGGGCCTAACGCACAACCTTCAACGAAGGAACGCCCATTCACACATGTCGCCACACAGAAGACGCTCTAACTGAGAATCAAACGGGCAGTGTCTAACTGTGAGGCGACAATGCTACCGCAGCACCACCACCACAGCTAATACTAGTAAATAGGCATAATGAAGAAGTGAAGTATCAATATATAACAATAAAACCTTACAAAAATGAAAAGCAAATTTAAAACTTGCAAGTAAGGAAATACTAAAGATCATGTATTTTTGGTATGGATACCTTTTTAAAATATGTGGTGGCACAGTAGAGGAACAGGTAGCATTGTTGCTTCACAGCAAAAGGTTCCCAGGTTCAATTCTCAGCTCAGGTGCCTTCTGTGTAGAGTCCACATGTCCTTCCTGTGTTTGTATGGGTTTTCTCTGGGTGCTCTGTTTTCCTATAGCATTCCAAAGACATGCAGTAGGAGGATTGGACATTCTAAACTGGCTATCCATGTGAGTGTGTGCGAGTGAATGGTGTGGAAGAACAGCAGCAGCAGATGCATAAACCTCGGCTCTAGGTGATTGTCACTGTTGAAGTGACACTCTAATCCCATGTGCAAAAATGGGAAAACGTGGTTGTAGAAGATGGATGGATGGATGGAACGTTTTAAAACATGGCAGTGAGAGTTTGTAAAAATTAAAGAATTCACAGTGAGTGGTTCTCAGCTTGGATGCCTATTGAACAACATCTGCATGTCCTCCATGTAATCGCATGTTTTTTCTCTGGGAGTTCTGGTTCCTTCTATACCCAAAAGATATGCAGTAGGTGATTGATGACTCAATTGCCCAACATTGTTCAAGGGTATGCACGTGATATGAGGAAAATACTGGCAAAACACTTTCATTCCTTTTCTAGCTAGTTAACTCTACAGAGGACACTGCCAGTTCATAGGGTTGCTATAGGAGTCACAAGGGACTCAACACAATTGGATGGGTGGAATGTGACTTGTTAGAGAAGAAGTTTCAGACATTGATCAATGTAATATATGTCACATTGAGCAATGTGATATATATTATCTGTATCTAATAACCTTAACCATAATTTCCTAAAGAGTTCAATAATAGTTCAGAAGAGTATGCAACATGCAACAAATGTAAGAAAACATAAATATAATTGACAGGGAAGTAAGGCAACTGCTTTAGAAGAAAGTGAAATAGCTAAGAAAAAAGATAGCTTGTTTAGTTGAGCAGGGGAAACTTTTATGTGTCTCATATGGAACAAAAGTAATTAGCGTAAGGATTGTGGATGTTAGCAGAAAGAAGTAGAGTCACAGTAAAAGAATAGCAACTGATCGGGATTTGTAGAAGAATTACAAGTCCAAGAAAGAGAAGTATCTCATATGACGAAGTGTGGGAGAAAGCTGCCTGTTCATAATTAGAAGAAAGCATTCTTAATGAATTCCAAAAGCTAAATCGTAATGTCAATAAAACAAACTATAAAACTAAACTTTAATGTCAACAAAACAAAGCATTCTGACAGCATTATCTTATAATTGCAGTTATGCCATGTGGCATTTTTATTAATTTGTTGAATGAATTAATGTTATATCTCCTATCAAATCAAAGAAAGTAAGAAAGACATCTTAACCTCTGGAAGAGTGTATGTACTACTCTATCAGAAAACAATCCAGATGCAGGAAAAAAACAAATAAACCTGTTGAAGTTTTCTTAGTGATGAGAAAAATCACAGAATCATAAAATTCATGGGGTAAAAGCGCACCTATATGGATATGCATAGCAGACACACCATGGATTCACCAAAGGGAGATACCTAAAATAAATACCTAAAAACCTCTTGGAATAGGAGAAGCAATCCATAAATTAAGGATGAATTGCAAATACACCCTGCATAGAGACGTTGAAATAGATTATTTGAACTTGTAAAATGGAAGGCAAATGAAGTATTCTTAGAAGAATATGCCTGGCTTGCACTAGTATATGTCTCAGTACTGAAGTAGTCCTATGTTGTTGTGTTTATAATGAACATTTGACATGGACTGAAATAAAAAAAATCCTTTTGGAGTGTGACAAATATTCTTCATATGTGAATGAACTTGACTGGGCCAAAGTAAGTGTCATAAGTGAAGCAGAGAATTAACAAAAACTTGATTTAAAAAGTGTATGCAACAGGAAAGTGGAAACATGACTGAAGGGTATTTGGAATAAGTCACGAACAACAATGATTTAAAATATCATTTTGAGCTGACTGTTACATGCATTTTTGAATAATTATCTTTGTAATGATATGGAATACAGGTTATTTAAACAGGGTCTACATCAGTGGCAAAATTATCTTAATATGTATCTGCCAGCCGAGAGAACAGAAAGTAGAGACAAGAGAGACTTTTGCAACATTCCCAAGGAACCACAAAGCATAGTAAGAGGCAACCTTCTGACTAAGACTTGTGCCGGAAAAAAACAGGTGATTAGAATATAAGTGGAGTTCTTAACTGTCTTAGATTTTGGGCCATGTCCTTCATTTGTGTGTGAAACTGTTGCTCTGTCCCTTATTAAATCAGTGACTGCAGTCAATAAATAATGGCAAGCACTGGAACTCTGTCCTTATTGTAAAGCAAAAAAAAAAAAAATGCATATTTTTGTCCCTCATTATTCTTGGTTTTGCCCTTGGTACTAGACCTAAGAGGTTTACAGCTGTGAAATAAGGGATGTTTCGTGGACAAAGTTTCACAGAAACAGAGAAAAATAAACAGGTGGATACATGGAACATACCTAATGATGAGGTACTCTGATCAGTAACAGAATTCAAAAATGATTATTCACTAGAAAATGTAAGAAAATTCAAAACAAGGGTTAAAACCTGAAGGTTTATTGATCACCTAGAAAGAACACTGACAGGTCAAAGAGTGAAATAAATGGTTAAATTGCATATCTTTCTATTGTCAAGAGTATATATTTTTATGTTATACATAAATACTCATCAAATATGACACATAGTGTAACTTGTAGCATTCTACTTGGATATTCTTCTACATCCTTTATCACCTTTTTAAACTATGACAGTAAGAGTTTATCAGATTAAATAATGCAGTGAAAATGTCTGCAATAGTAAATAGTTAAAAAAATCAGCATTGACAAGATTCTTGTTTTTAATGATATGCAGCCAGACACAATCCTAGCTTCTTCCTCTGTTCCAACTAAAAGGTATCCGGAAACTTCTGTGATAGCATCCTTAGGCACGACTCATATAGCTATGAGGCATGGTGACATTTGATGACATTGTTTCTGAATTCTGCAAATGCACATTATCTGCAAGGTTATGGAGTCAGCAGGAAGCAATTTGCAGAAATAACACTGTGCATGCAAATACTTCCACATTTCATTGAGTCTGTGAAATGTAGATTTCAGCTAACACATTGCAAGAAGGCGGGCCAGTGTACTATAATTTCCATGACTATTGTTTATGGCTCATTAATCAAGACAGTAACTCTGAGGAAAGTGAAGCAGAAACAGCAAGTTTCAGGAAGGTTCTGTTGCCAGTGGTAGCACAATAACAGGAAAGCAAAACAAAAGTACTGACACTAAAGCATTAGGTTATGTGAAGGATTCACTGGACATGTCAGGCTAACTAAGATAAATTTTACAGAAATGAAAAAAAATAGTTCAGAAGATAATAGCTCTCTGCCACTTCATGCCTATGGTTTTGTCAGAAAGGAAGATCACATTTAGCATATATTGTTTTTGATGGTTTTATTGTAATTTGAATGTAAGTGAATGCATTTTTATTTTGTTTTCATTTCCCTTGTGACCTGAATCTTATCAAAAGTCCATTTGATACCTACATATGTTTTTGAAATGCAACAGGCTACTTATTACTTAACTATAATTTTAAAGTATCATGGTGCTTTAGATATAAATGATGGGTCAATATGCAAGAAAGTGCTTCATCAGATATATTGCAACACTAGGTATATACATTTCAGTGAATTCTGATTTAAACTATCAACAACATACAGATGTGCATATGTTATGTGGGTATATATGCATATGTTTGTGTGTGTATCTTTCTTTCTTTCTATCTATCTATATATGTGCATGTGTCTGTCTACCTATATCTGTGCATCTCTCTCTATAGATAGATAGATAGATAAATAGATAGATAGATAGATAAAGCCTTATATGTAGATATTTCACAGTCTAATTTTAAACCCAGTAAACAGTTGTATTTTCTTTCATCATATATACAAGCACTATATTTGTCCTTTGGATAAAACATTAAACCAAGGTTCCATCTGCATGAGTTGGAGGTAGCTCATGTGGCTGTAAGAGATCACACTGCACTTACTGCAAAGAGTAGGGGAAGTTCTCTGATGCCCTGACCAAATTCCCCCTAGTAGTATGTATATATATATATATATATATATATATATATATATATATATATATATATATATATATATATATATATATATATATATATATATATATATATATATATATATATATATATATATATATATATATATATATATATATATATATATATATATATATATATAAAAATATATATACCACATTGGGTCTCACCTGAAAAAGAGCCTAGTGGGTGTAACTCAGTCCACAAAAGGGTAAAAAAAAAGAATAAAAATAAAACGTTACACACACACACACACACACACACACACACACACACACACACACACACACACACACACACACACACACACACACACACACACACACACACACACACACACACACATAGGTGGCTGTAACAGATTACACTGCACTTATGTAAAGAGTAGGGGAAGTTCTCTGATGCCCTGGCCAAATTCCCCCTAGTAGTATAGGGTCTATATTAGAACACTGAACATTCAAAAAGTCGAGTGTTCTAATATCGAACCCTACCAATCGAAAATACTAAACATCGAACATTCAGAACAGCAAATTTTTTCCTAGGGAAAAAAATTGCTGTTCCAAAACACATACACACAACACAAGCACACCAAACAAACAGCAATCCACACACATACACCTACACTCTTACCCCTAACCCTACACTAAACTATATACACACGACTAACTATCCACTTACCTTAACCCAAACCCTAACCCTATGGTCCATCACTATCACACACACCTCACCCGTGCCCTAACCCTAACTCACCTAACCCGCCCTAACCCTCATATCCACACAATTGCACACATACCTAACCCACACCCTAACCCTACCTACCCTAACCCGCACCCAATCGCACACTTACCTGAACCCGACCCGTAACTTTCCACCAGAGCACTGAAAATACTGAAGAAACAGAAATGGACAACCAAATTCTTTCCCTAGGAAAAAATTAGATTTTCTGTTTCTTCGATATTGAAAATGGGTCGATATTAGAACACTCGACATTTTAAATGTTCGGTGTTCTAATATAGACCCGTAGTATATATATATATATATAAACATTCGATCTCATCTAAAAAAGAGCCTAGTGGGTGTAACTCAGTCCACAAAAGGGTAAAAATAAAAATAAAACATTACACACACACACGCACACACACACACACACACACACACACACACACACACACACACACACACACACACACACACACACACACATACACACACACGCACACACACACATGCAGACACACGTACGCATGCACACACACCTGTAGAATTTATAATATCTGTTACTTGGATGAATGGACAAGACAAGGTTTCCTTCTCAGGTATGATTGAGGCTTGAGTCAGGCACACATAACTATAATGCAAAATACTAAATTACATGTGTCATCCAAACATGCAAATGGTGTTTTGGTAGATATAAAAGTAGCTCAGGTTATGCATTAGTGACAGAAATAATCCAGACAGTCTGAAAACTGGTGAGGGCAATTCAGATAAAAGTAATAAGATAAATATTGCAGTTTTATCAGTAATTTAGTGCAGATGAATTTGGAAATAAGCAAACACAACAATCATGTCGCTGATAGGTATGCAATTGAGTGACTGTTAATAGTTTGAACAAGATCTGACTCTTCTGGCAATAAAATACAAATGTTTGCAGTAAATTTGGAATCACTTTAAGTCTAAAGCACATTCATAGTTATCAAAATACCTGCATAAAAGAAACCTCTAAAATAACTACCCTAAAACAGTCAGAGAGCAGTACTCTGTCCTTTTATATATTGATTCTCCTTCTGAATGTAGCCTCATTGTCAAACTAATGCACCAATTTCCTCATTCTTCTTCAGTAAGTCAGAACTCAGCTATATCGGGAATGGTGTCTTCCCTTCACCCAGTTTCATGTCCTGCTTCTATGAGTCAGAACTTGGTTACATTGGGAATGGCTTCCTTAACTACCATTACAGACTTTAAAAGACTTAGCTGCAACTTTGTATGGGCTTCACTCTACAGTGTCCTTACTGCAAGTATCTTTGGATCTGAAGCACAGAGGTGCAAATGTAAGTCAAGTGGAAATGGCCAGTGATGTCTTGTACATGGAGACAGTCTTAAATGATGTAGACAAAAGGCTATACAAAGCAAACATCAAGATGTGTGTGTTTTAAAAACAGAATATCATCTTATTAGACCACAAAGAAGATTATGAAAAAGAGGTGTGACATAATCTTTGGCTATGCAATCTGGCTGAATGCAGCAACTCAGTATGGTCTTAGTATTTAACTATTTGTTTATTTATTTATTGTTTTTGTTGACTGGGGTAATCCAACTGGGCTGTGGCAGCCTGTTTTCAGTGGAGACCCTAAGAGAAAAAACTCCAGTTACAAAATAGGCAATTTTATTGTATAACAGGCAAAATGTAGAGCTTAAAGTTACAGTATGGACATACAATAACTGAAAGGCAGCTATTCTAGAGAATATCTGCAATCAGTAAAATACTGAGTCATTACATATTAATACAAGACACATTGGAATATATAGTGATGTTTAAAATGTCAAATTAGAATTTTATATTTATGGATAGGTGAAGTAAAATGGAGAAGATGTGGGAGATATGACCAAAAAGCAGAGAAGAGTTGATAAGAATGGAAAGCAGACAGTTAGTAAGGAAAGCTGAATATTGAGCATGTTTGCTAGGTGATACAGTGAAAACGTTGAGGTAGATAAAGGTAGTGTGCATTAACTGGAACTTTGTCTTGCTGGAGAAAAAAAACTTGCCAGTGGGTAAGTAGAAACTGTAGAAGTGGCTATAAGGGCAAAGGGATAGAAGGCAGTAGAACATTTATACTGGGAATTTGCTTTCATGAGGTGTATAGGGGTAATGTAGGTGTATAATTTTATTTTATTATATTTGTTGACCGGGCTAGTCTAGCTGGATACATATCCGTTTTCAGTAGAGGCCCGGGGAGAAAAGCTCCAAGCATGAGTAAATTACAGCATACAATACTTAAAAAAATGACTAGCTTCAATTACATAGCAAGACATGATTAGAAAAAAATAAAAGATATTTTTGTGAACAATGTACAGAGACTTAGCATAGGTTTGAGAAACAATCAAGTCCTAACTCTTTAGTAGATTTCAGGTACAATCAAGCAGCAGTTTATATTGTAATTTGAACATTAACATTCATTTGAAAATTAGCAATCACTAAGTCAAAGAAGGAGCAAGAGAATAGGCAGGAAAATACAAGTAGTAGAAAGGGTTAGCTAATAATTATTCAAGAAATGTAGGCGGGCACTAGCCCAGGAGGCGGGGAAAAGGGGGAGGAGAAATATAAGGACCGGGGTAGTCTATCTTGTTTTTTTTTTTTTTTTTGCTGAGCACATTGTTGAATTGTCCTGAGATCTTTCAGTTGCCCACATGTCTTGGTTACTTGTACTAGAGTGATTACAGAGCAAGCTGAGGCTGGTGGTGACCTTTTAAACAAAACTATCAAGGCAAGGAGGGACCATTATGAAACATGTGAGCTACGGTTCTCTTTATGATGGTTCCATCAAAGTTTGTAATAGCAATAGTCCTTTTGGCATCTTGAGAAAAAGTATGCAATAGTTGCATGCTCTTTGTCTTTCCTATAATTAAGCATCATCATAACTTGAGCATGCTTCTGTGTACTACAGACATTAAATGTACTAACGATCTGCTAATTTATAATCCTTAGAAATCAAAATCATTAGAAAGCAAACTTACTGATCAAAATCACATCCTAATAAGTTAGTGCCATATGCCCTGAATGGTATCCTTAACCTTGTTACCAATACTCTCCACAGTTTCAACACCATTTGTTCTTTAATACATTCCATCAACTAAAAAGTACTCCTAATTATTTTTTTACCTAGCTTAACTTCCTTTAAGCTTCCATTACTGCTAACAAGGTTCTTATCCCACTACTGTATCCTTGCAATCATAATCTATAGTTCTACAAAAACACAGTAATATCTTACATACTCCTTTAAGGGTCATGGTTTAAAATCTAAAACTTTCAAGAAGCAAAACCATGAAAACCAGAAAAAATGCTCCAAACCAAAAGGCAAAGTAGTTTAATAACCAAATACACACAGCAATGAATAAAAGGTTTAGTGTTTTCACCAAGAACACTCCCAGGCTTCTTTAAAACAATTATACAATGTAAAATGCACTTCTTAAAAGATAACCAGCAGACATGACCCACCTGTCACTAAACATAGATCATCTAAAACCCTTCCCTACTCAAGACAGTGTTAACACTTTAATGAATTGAGCAAACAAATAAAATGCCATAACATTTTATATTAAATGCTAAATACAATAGGTAAAACATGCCCATAAAAAACTCGAATGCCATCATAGATGAAATTGAAACATATTTCACAATTTAGCAACCCTTAATCTAAGGACACTGTTAATACTAATGTGGTCATTCAAACCAGGGGGGTTGCCTGCATCCAGTTTAATTTGCCAGAATAACTCCTTGTATTCTAATCTGGCTTTCCAGCAACCAACCCTGGGATCATGTAAAACTTGTTCCACTACAAAAAATCTAAATTTGGCATTCCTGTAATTTATAAGGTGTTTAGACAGTGCACTGGTCTCCTTTTTTCATGCTATGTCATATGAATATTCATATACCCATTTCCTTAAGCATGTCTCAGTCTTCCCAATATAAAAACTGGGACATACTTCGCAGGTAACCAAGTATACTACTCCTGTACTGTTACAATTATAATGTCCGGAAGACCTTATTGAAAAATCCCTTGCTGCTAAATAAATATTCTCCTGATCAGCCATGAAAGTGCACTGACTGCAAACCCACACCTGAATGTTCCAAATTTCCTGTTGTTCAAATTTACACAATCTGTCTTCTCAAATATCTCCTTCAAGTTCATGTCTCTTCTCCTGATAAATCTAGGTTCTCTAGGTATAAATTTGTTAGTGTCTTCATTAACTGTAAGCACTACCAAGTATTTTTAATAATATTCTCTATATCTGAGGATGCTGCAGAGTAAGTGTGTATAAAAACTGAACCAAAGACTTCATCAGTCTGCTCTCTGGTCATTGTTGCCACACAACCTAAACCCAAAAGGGGCTTGTACTTCTGTTCCCTGTCTCTGACAACCTCCTCTGTCAAACTATCTGTAAGCCAGCATGGGTAATTCCTTTGTAAAAATAGTTCTTTAATAAATTCTATCTCATTCTGAAAATTAGCCACCTCACTGCACATCCTTGAGGCTCAGCTTAATTGCCCCTTGACTGTCCCTTTCTTCTGTGAGGAAAGGGTGTCCACTATTAAAATGTAAATAAGAATTTGAAAATGTATGTTTTTGAAAAATCTTGGATTGAAAACAATTATTGATATAATGTTTGTAAATAGTAACGTCCAAGTAATTAATAGTCTGTGTGGATGAGTTGTGAGTGAACTTTAAAAATTCTGTGGTATTATTAATGTAGCTTAAGAATTGAATAAGTTTGTCCCCAGGACCCAGCCAAAAAGGCAAATGTCATCCAGGAACCTAGTGTAAAATGTAATGTACTTAAACCACTCAGAATTAAAGATAATTTCCCTTTCCCAATAATATAAAACACAGCTTGCATATAAGGGGGCACAGGCGGCCCCCATTGCTACTCCCTTTTCTTGCTTGTAATATTCCCCATTGAAAAACATAAAATTGTTTCTCAAAATGGTTTCCATAAATTTGAGAATGAGATTCATTTGCTAGGGTTGCAAATAATCTGTTTCTAGTAATAATTCCTGAAACCATTCCAAACCCACTGTGTGTGGTATACTAGGAAACAGTTCCACCATGTCGATATTGACAAGTTCCAAGTCCTTGTTGAACCTGTCTGAGGTGATGTTTTTCAAAAAGTCCCAAGAATCTCTTGAGATATGAGACAAGGAGTTAACACATTTCTTTACGTGATAGTCTATGTATAAAGCCAAAGGCTCTGTAATAGAACCTGCCCCAGCAACAATAGGTCAAAATGTGGGATTCTCTATACTCTTATGAGTTTTATGTATCTTAAACAAGGTTGGAATACGTGGTCTACTAACATGTAAAAATCAAATAATCCCTTGTCGATTGTTCCTTGCAATAAATGGCCTTTCAAATAATAATCGATCTTAGAATATGCTATAGTAATCTCATTCTTTGAAGCAACACTATATTTAGTGTCTTCACTAAGAACCTAGAACATGTGTGCCTCATAATCAATAGAATCCATTAAAACCACCCCCCCCTTTATCAGGTTTCATCAACCTGCATTTGTAACATGAGAGAGTCTGAACAATATCTTTTTCAATTTCACTAAAATTACAATTAGTATTGTGTTTCAAATTTAATTTCCTAATGTCTCTCTCTACAAGTTTTTCTAAAATGTTTAAAGTGGGGTTGAGTGGAGGATTAAGTACACTCTTTATGTTTAAACCCGGGTTAATATGGTTTTCCCCTTTAAAAATAAATTCAAGTTTAATTTCCACAAAAACAACTTGACATCTATAAGGGTTCTGACTAAGCTAAATGGCCTTGCTGGAACATATTGAAAACCCTTGGTGAACAGTTCAAAGTGGTTTTTTTTTCAGTTACTAGGTCAGTATAATTGACAATGTTAAAGTTTCCTAATATGTTCTGTATACCAGAATGAGTTACTGCAATGTTGTCTGAATGTTCTACAACCTCTCTCAGTTGTCCCATTGCTGATCCCACAGGTAATTGTTGTTCCAATGTTGGTTTCTCCCCCTGTCCCATCCCCTTTGTCTGCCTCTCCCTCCTCTGAAAAAATTGTAACTGCTGTGGTTGACTTGGCCCTGCCTCTGGGCTAGCCACTCGCTTCTTTTCAAAGGGGGAGCCTCCAAAGGGGGAACAGGTGAGTCATCCCTATTGTTACAAAACATTAAATTGACTGTCGGTCTCCATAACCATATCTGTAGGAACCTGATTCAACAATTTTATTGGGAGCGTGGGTAAGCTCTCTCTCCTCCCTTATATTCCAACAAAAATCCTTTTGCAACTTTTTAATTTTTCTGTTAATAACATTATTGCAGTGCCCATCTATTTACTTAAGCACACTTACATATTTAGCTTTTTCTACATTGAACAAGAAATCCACAGAAATACGATTATGTAAATTGTCCACTTCTTTTAACAGTCGCTCTTTGGTTACTTTATAATTTCTAACCTTAATTTTAAGCATTTCAACCCCAAAATTTTTAAATAACTCTAATAATTCTTTATGAAACACACTGTTGAGTTCCACATTGTTGGGGTATTTCATAAAACGGAGTCCTTTTGGGACTTGTCTCACTGCAATGCACTTATTGAAATAGTCATTCTCCATTTGTACATTTTTAACAGTAAAAACGTCTCTTTGAACGAATTAAGCATGTCAGAAAATATCTCATTGTTTTCAGGTGCAACATCCAAAAACTTAAATCTCTTACCAGTCCAGGACTCAAAAGAAAAACCTTCCAAAGTATTGTAAATATCCCCATTGTGGTTAGAGGTAGAAGGACTTGAAACATTAGTGTTCTCAGTCTGTGAATGCACCTCTGCCATGACAGGCATCTCCCTTGACCTCTCCTCACCCCGCGTGGCACCTCTCTGTTGCGTAGATGCTAATTGGTTGTTTGTAGCCACAAGGAACTGCTGCTGTTTACCAGGCAACAAGGAATAACCCGAATTCAGTGTGGCAACTGATATGAAGCAATGTGAGTAAGCAACTCCATAAGTTTATTAAATTCTCGTCTCATAACCGGAGCACTATCATCGCCAGTGTCTGAGTCTTGAAACAGACTCTCTTGTGCAAGCAAAACCTCTGCTCTCTCCCACATGGTGTCTTCAATTCAAACCAAGAAAACATCCAAGAAGCAAAACCACAAAATCCAGAAAAAGACTCCAAATGAAAAGGCAGCGTAGTTTAATAACCAAATACACACAACAAGGAATAAAAGGTTTAGCGCTTTCATCCGAAACACTCCCAGGCTTCTTAGAAACAATTATACAATGTAAAATGCACTTCTTAAAAGATAACCAGCAGACATGACCCACCTGTCAGTAAACATAGATCATCTAAAACCCCTCCCCACTCAAGACAACAGTGTTCACCCTTTAATGAATTGAACAAACAAATAAAATGCCATTACATGTTATATTAAATGCTAAATACAATAGTTAAAACATGCACCTAAAAAATGTGAATGAAATAATAGATGATATTGAAACATATTTCACAATTTAGCAGCCCTTAATCTAAGGACACTGTTCCAGTATTAACAATTACCTCACAAGGAAGGTGTTGAAATGTTTTATGACTTTCTTTGTGGGAATTCAAATTTTAACCATTCCAAGATATTTACCATCAGGGCCTTGACAGAAGCTGTCCTTGACAACAACTTCTTGGTTTTTGAAAATCAATTGTTTAAACAGAGAAATGGAGTGGCTATGGGGCAGCATGTGCTCTAGTTTTTGTCAACATAGTCCTGGCCCAATGGGAGAAGGAAAAACTATTTTATTCTGAGTTTGCCAACTATTTGTGTATGTGTGGCCATTTTTTGGATGACACTATAATCTTTTGGAAAGATTCACTAGACAGACTTGACTGTTTTTTCCAATATATAAATGACAGTACTACTTTCCTCAAATTTATGATGGAAACCAATAGTGAGTATGTACATTATCTAGATGTGTCCATTTCTAAAACAAGGACCAAAAGAAATTTGAAAGTTCTATTTGTAGGAAACCGACATACTCAAACTCCTTACTCCACTTTACTAGTGGACACCCTCTCCACCAAAAAAAGTCCCTAGTCAAGGGACAATATGTTAGGTTAGCACGCGTGGTCAGCAGTGAGGTCACTTTCCAAGGGATGTGATCTATTAAGGACTATGCTGGAAGAGAGGGGATATCCCAATACCTTATTGGATCAAACAATAGGAGAGGTTAAACATAAAAGGAAAGAAGGTATTTTTGCAGCACTTTTAGGATGTATTGACAACATACTTAGGGGTGGAATAGGAAATGCAAGTGAGACTTCCAATACCAACAGGTTTCAAAGAGCCTTTATTATACCTTATAATCTCAACTTTTATGATGTAGGTGCCATTAATAGACATAATTGGAAAAATTTCAGAGTGGACATTGACCTATTTCAGAAAATAGGGAATGAATCCACCATTGTTTATAAAACGGACACTTGCTTTAAGTCTCTACTTGAAAACAGTGACAGAGGGGCAATAGACAGTAGGATGGGCAAATGTGGATGTTGTCCATAATGCAGGTACATTTTTGAAGGAACAGAAGTCAGAATTGGAACTGGGAAATTAGTAAGACTACAACACAAGTTCCACTCTTACAGCTCTGGTATAATTTATTTATTGGTCTGTCAGGAATGTTTGAATTTTTATATAGGAAAAACAAAGGGTATGTTTAGGAAAAGAATACACCAACATCAGTACGACATATCCAGCGGGGATGACAGGAATGCACTAGTGAGGCACATTCAGAAATTCCCCTCACATAGTTTTAAATTTACAGCAGTTGGCAAAGTGAATATGGGACCAAGAGGGGGACCTGCAGACATGTACTTGGAATATAAAGAGTTAAAATGGCAAATAAAGTAAAATGCAGGAACCTCCCAGGCCTCAATGAAACCATATCCATCAGTAATGTACTGGAACTGAAATCAGAACTGTTTTTTTTTTTTTTTTAAATCATTGTGCAGTATTATTGTGAATGGGTTTATTGAGATTTTTATATAAGATGCAAAGTATTTCTAATCTGTAAATGCCCATTATGCGTTTATTGTGTTTTGCAAAAAAAGAGGATGCAATATTTCTTTAAAATTGGGAAAGGTAGTTTTCAATTATGGACATGTGACTGAATTTAATGTATAAATAGTGTGTGATTTTTGAAATTATGTTATTCTGATGAAGTCAGAGTTACCACTGACTTAAGCACTAAATCTTTGTAAATTAAAGTGTTCCTGAAGGACTTTTTTCAAGTTACATTATGCTGCATATAAGGCCTTTTCTTAGTCCTTTCTTTATAATGTTTTTATTATAATATCTGTTTTTGATAGAATCTCAATTTCTTCATCTACTTATCTACCCATCCATCTATCTACTGTATATCTATATATCCATATATCTATCAATATTTTAACTACATATATCCTTTCTATTTATATATATGTTAACAGTCTATGTTGCAAACTATTATATTTACTATACTATGGAGCTTTTGTCTTTGAGACTCCTTTGAAAAGGGATTTTGGCTGTTCAAACTGTCCAGTAAACAAATGCAAATAAATAATAAAACAATTAATACATTTCAGGAAATAAGTTTATCATTGAGGAGAAGCAGGATCGGCAACTGGATTAGCAGAAACCTGAAGGATGGAGGAAGTTACTTCTCAAGTTCCCTTCAACATAGACTTCAAAATAAGATGTGTAAGATTCATTAGTTAGCTCATGTAAATGTATAGAGTCATTGCATCCCTATTCCTTTTGTGGACTGTTTAAAGTACTGTCTGGGTTTAAAGCATACCAGTAAGGGGGAGCCTATGACAGGTAAACCCATCTGCTTCATTGCTGTTGTTTTAGCTGGATAAGAGATAAATTGTGGCCATAATACTTTCTGCATGAGTTCTATATTTTCAGCTCAGATTTGAGAGATTGAAATAGTAAATGCATTCTTTGCATGCAAAATACTGTACTTATAGAATAGTTCCTTAAATAGCCTTTGGCTTTATTTACTCCTGGATATGAGATTGTATTGTCACATTTAGCATATAATGTTTCTTATTTGCTATTCTTCATAAATTGGCTCATGTTGTTGCCTCAGGCATTATTATTATAGATATCCCACATTTGCATGATGTGTTGTTTTTGACATACTGCCAAACTTGCATCAAACCACATGCAAATTACAAAAAAAATAGAAATAAGAAGAAAAAAACACAAAAAAATTAGAGGAATTGGTTGCAGTGTTCCCCTGGGTAAAGCAACTAGTACCATTGCCTGATAAAATTATCTGTATTCTATCTTCACTCCTTCACCTTTTGGGTAGTTTGGAAACTCCAGGTGGTGACATTTCTGACTCAGTTGAATATGTGGAGGCTATATTACATGCTTCCCTATGTACTGTGATCAACACTGTTGAATAAATTATTGTTTTGTTAACTAAGGGAAATTCATTGCTTTTCCTGGGGGCTATATTAATATAGTGGTTTGGAGCTTTATGGCTTTCACATATTAGAGCAGGGGAGGTTTTGAGTTTTCAGAATCTGCATTACCAGTTCTAGGTGATTATATTTTTGACTAGCTGATTATGCTTGCTACACATATATGCACCTCTTTTGCCACTTTAATAGTTCACCTGAACTTTAACAATGCTGTGACACACCTGTATGCAGTCACACTTTAACTCTGAAATTGGATAAGAAAAATAATCATCTGTTTGTTTGTTCAAAGTTGATGAGTAACTCCTACCATTCAGACTGCACTGGTGAGTCCTATCTTTAGGAATGTCTATAAAAGGATGTCAGTTTCTGAATGACATGTTTGTGGTATTAAAGAAAATTATGCATGAAGAGGGAGACCATGTAGGATGCAGACAGTGTGACTGGTTTTGTATGATAAAAGCTTTCAGCAATTTTTTTGAAAAAAAAAAAAAAAAAAACTGACATCTAACCTCTCCTCATAATTCTCCCTTCCCTTTTGGATGCCATACAAAAAAAACCCTCTGGATTGAGAATATAGGGAATTTAACTAAATACATTGCTAAAATTGCTCCAAATCCTGAAGAAGAAATCAAAGCAGTGGTAGAACTGTTAATGATTGAGTGAGATACAACATTCACAAGGAAAAGAAAATAAGGGAATCGAGAAAGACAGCAGGCACTGTATACCACGTAAAAGGCTTGCTGACCTCATTCACGACATTTCCCGTATCAAATAAAGCACACATAAACACATTAACTCTACAGTCTCTCTCAGACAAGAACCTACTCCTCCAGGAGACTAAAATGCAGGTGAAGTTTACTGTGGCTTGTACTGAAAAAAAAAAAAATAAAATCAAGAAATCTTTAATCAAAAAGCGAGTTGAAAATTTTGTTTTACAGGAAGACTATGAGGGAAACAACATGATGACATTCCTAACAGATTCAGTTTTAACATTTTTAAAAATAGATAAAAAATAACCCATTATAAACTGAGAACCCACTTTTGCCTGTTACCCAAATCTACTCCACATGCCAAGTTAAGACTGGTGGAAGTAAATTTTCTCCCTTACCAAGAAATATAATATGTACTGTGTGCCTTGTGGGATAATTCTGATAAAAAATCCCTTAGATCAAAAGTGTGCAGTGAGAATTACGTTTTATGTTGAGCCCTATGAAAAGAAAATGGTGATCCTCAAACAAAATCATTATAGGTTCATAAATACATGCTAATTACTAGGCTATTAATACATGTTGATCCATAGAAGCATAGCCATACTTTCTCATAAAGTTATTAGCTCCACACTGCATGAAAAAAGTAAAAACCATGGTATTGTACCCTGTGAATTGAACACGACTCTTGTAGATAGATGTTTGTTTACCTATGCCCAAAGGAAGACATGACTGTCTTTAGGCAGAAATGGTGATCACTGAAAGTAAAAATATGAACTAATACTGTATGTGAGATGAAAACATGAAACATATCCTTAACCAAGCACCAACTTCCCTAGATCTACAGAAGCACCATGTTAAGGGTCCTACTGTTCACAACTGAATAACATGAATAGTACAACTGAAGTGTTGTAGATTTTTTTCATCTCATCTGTCATTCATACAGTAGTTGGGTGGCATTAGAAGTGGTTGGGACTGTAAGTAACTCTTTAGTGCTATAATTTTAGTTATGGTGAAAATATTTTTCATTAATTTTAATTTAATAGGTACAATATGACCTTGCCGGAAAAGCTCACCTGGATTCCGCCACAGCTTTCTGTGCAGGAAACTTTAGTTTGCTTTTGATTTCTTGTACTTTGTATTACTTTATTGCCTTTTTCTATTTTGTATACTATGATTTGTTTTCTTTACACTGTGTTTTTCTTGTCAGCATATTAAAAGTTGAAAAGAGACCACAACTGTCTCTCTTGTAAATCAGACAGAAATTAGAACAAGTCAATTTAGGAGTCTCACAGAAGTTAGAACAGGTCAGTTAAGGTTAATCATCTGTGAACTGAGGGAGTGGAGCTAGGAAGTAAACCTTCTATTTAAGGGGGGAAAATAAAATATTTCAAAGCTTTGCTGGAAAAGCTCACCCAGACACTGCCACAGCTTTCTGTGAGGGAGAGGTTAGTTTGCTTTTAACTACTTAAACACCACTGTCTTTCTAGTTGCCTGCCCCTTATGTTAATTTGACCATACTGTATATTTCCTTCCCTCTCTCTTTCACTGGATGGTGTGAGTAAGCACAAAGCTAACATTTTGTGAAATCAGTCCCCTTCAACTATTTATATTTATTGGCCATCCCAATGTATTCCATAGTACCAGAACATAAAAGTGCCCACCCCTTTTCAATTTATCTTGCTCTTTTAAAAACAGTGGCTCTCCATTTAGACAGCTAAAATGTAAGTTACCCACTTTCATATCTAACTGCTTAGTGTACACTCCAGTGTTTAAGATAAACCTTTAAACGTATATTGCAAGACCACCTGTTATTGGAGACTCCATATTCTGCCTCTCAGTAGTCATCTTGGAATTAATGCTTCTGTTTTCTTCTGGTGAGAGAAGGAGTGCAGAGACATTATTTCCTGGAGACTGCTGATCACCAGAAAGCCTAATAACTGCTTTATATGTGACAGCTTGGAATCTGTGTTTATATTCTGGTCCTGGTGAGAGAAGAAGCAGAGTGCATTGATTCCTGACTGTTTTTGGTTGGAGAATGAGAGTCTGTGCTTAACATTCCTGATTGGTCTGATTGCTATTCAAGGCATCTACCAGGAAAAGGCTACAAGCCTACAGTCCCTTGCATAATCTGGGAGAAGACTGTGGATTACTAAACAGGCCGTGGCCTGCTTCTCATCTTGGGACTGGTGTTAACATTTTGCTTCTGGTGAGAGAAGAAGCAAAGGAGCACTGTATTCCAACAGAATGAAGATGTTGTGAGACCTGCATTAGTAGTAGCCAGGCAGTAGCCATTCATGCGATTCCCCTCTTTTCATCATTCTTGACAAGCTAATTCTTTGTTTTCAGTAAGTAATGCTAAATTTGTTTCTAACTTCAGAATATCTACCTAAATACTTCATCCTTAAATTTTCATGGTCTATGTATTAGTTTCCCCTCAAGTGTTTGGCAGTGCTCTGTACAGACTCAGACACCTTGAGTGACATTTTTCCTATAAAAGGACAATTGAAATTTTTCCAATATCTAGTTGCACACATAACAACTAGTTTCCAGTGACAAGCACTGTCCCTGTAGTTGCAAACCGGATATTCCTGACAGTGATTGATATTTTCACTCCAACTGTCTAATCATTAAAAAAGGGTCTGTTGCCATGGGTATGAACTTTCCTACTGTCTCTGTTACTGGATTGGTGGATATGGGCATCCTGAGACAATGTAGAAATTGCCTCATGTTTACTGATAACCAGTTAATTCTCAAACAAACTGATATGGTATGTGAGAGATGTATTTACACAATGTCATTGGAGGGAAAGTTCTCATATAAAATTACTCCTAATGTCAATGAGGTTGTCAGTAGCACACATGCTGCACCCATCATGCACAATTCAAAGCAGACAAATCGACCCACATATGCTGAGGCACTTAAATGTAACCTTCCTAAACCACAAAAGACCTCCTAGATGAAGCACACATAACAAATACCCTCAGCAGCCCCATATGCACTCTTTCAAAACAACACCTACATCAACAGATAGAGCTACATCTCATGCAGCCTCATAAGGCAAGCCACAACACAATCCAACATTCTAGTCATTGGAGACTCCATTGTGAGGCACACTGATGTCCCTCACACAAGGCTGAGTAAGGAGAAAGTCACGGTCAGTCACTTATCGGGGGCTAGAATCCACCTCATTACACTGGCACTCAGATCATTGGACCACAGTTACCAATATGACTCAGTCATAGCCCATGTGGGAGTAAATGACCTGAGACATACCTCCATAGACTATATGATGAGAGACATCATAGAGCTCTCAGAATATGTGTCTCAGGTTGGTATGAGCTTAGCATTGAGCAGCATTTTACCTTCTCCAAGGATGATGCCACAATATGACAAAAGGTAATTGACTTTAATAACTGGCTCCGTTTCTGTTGTCATTCTAAGGGGGCACAATATTTGTCAGCATGAAAGCAGATGGTCAACAGACCATTATGCTTTGCCAGGGATGGTCTGCACATCTCCCCACTAGGATTTTGAATATTAGCTAAAACATTGTCTTCCCCCATAGTGCCTCTTTTAGGCAATGCCAAACTGAAAGTACTTCCAGCATAACAAATCAAACCAAGAAAATTTAAAGATATTACTACTCAATGCTAGGAGTCTAAACAAAAAAACTCCACTCCCTAGAAACTCCCTTCACCTAGAGAATGCTGACATCTGTGAGGTCACTGAGACATGGTTTAAAGCCATGGAGAACACACCAACAGTGCTAGGTTATACTGTCTTCCACACATTTACGCGAGCTACTTCACAGGTAGGGACTAAAGGTGGAGGTGTCTCTATTTACATCAAAGATAAATATACTTCAAGGCTGGTCAAACAGGACAAGGCACATGAGCTGCTCCATGTTCAAATCACCATAGGCAAAATCCAATACCACTTTATTGCAAGCTATAGGTCTCCCTCTATGACCCAGGAAACCTATACCACGTATTTAAACGCTAACCATCCAACCCGATACCATATCCATGGGTGACTTTAATTACCCTACTATTAACTGGGAATCCTATATGACACCAAACGTACATGCACAGAGATTTCTGTATTTTGTAAACACAAACTCCCTGGACCAGATAGTCAATACACCAACCAGGGGTGCAACCATACTGGATCTGGTCCTCACTAATATAGGAGAGTGCTGTACACCCCATACTGTAATGCCTTCCCTGGTAAGGTCAGACCACAAAATGGTCTCATTTGAAGTAAAAATAAAACCTGGGCCCCTAGCTGAATCTGGAATATTCAGGAACTATTCTAAGGCTAACCTCCTGCTATTAAGTGAGAACCTGGCAAAATTTCAAGCCTCAATAAACCATGAGAACACTGCTGCCTATGCAGAACTGTTCACAGAAACCCTGTACAAGCATATTAATAGCTGCATAGAGGCAGCTATACCCACCAGGAAGAAGTACATAACTAACTAAAAAAAAAAGCCACCCTGGTGGAATCACAAAATCAATAGGCTGTATAACAGGAGGAAGAAAAGCAAGCAAAAATTAAGAGGTGCAGCACCCAGCAGGATAAAAGCACTCTCATCAAACTAAACAAACAACACAGAGGACAAATAAAGTCTACCAATGCCAAATTTGAGGTAAGTTTGGCCTCCCAGGCAAAGGGCAACCACAAACCATTCTTTAGCTATGTCTGTAACCTCAAAGGCAATACACAATTGTGCGCAGAGCTCATTATAAATGTAGCCACCTATACTGACAAGACATAGCAAGCCTCCTGGCTGATAAATTTAGCTCCAACTTTACTCCTCTCCCCCCTCAACTGTCCCTAAGAAATATCATCAAATATAACTCCCCCTACTATCACTAGGGAACAGGTCCTTAATGCTCTCTCTAAGACCAAGAACACTGCATCAGTGGGCCCAGATAATATCCCAGGATGCCTTCTAAATAGCATGAAACATGACCTATCAGGGCCTCTGGAATTAGTGTTTAACTGTAGCCTCCAAACAGGTTTTGTGCCTCATGAATGGAGAAAGACAACAGTCATCCCTCTGCACAAAGGTGGGCCATCTACAGACCCTGGAAACTACAGACCTATAAGTCTCATTAGTCTTTTATGTAAATCCATGGAAAGAATTATCATGGAGATGATCAGTAGAGACATAGTAAACCTCCAGACACTGGACCCAACCCAGCTTGGTTTCGTCAAGGGCAGATCATGCCTATTCAACCTGGTGGACTTCATTGAGAAGGTCACCAAAGCAATGGATGAGGGCAGAATTGTTCACACTGCCTACCTTGACCTGGCCAATGCATTTGATATAATACTCCACTCAGGCATTGCTGACAAACTGAAGATGTTAGGTACAAACCTGTATGTCACCCGAAGGATAGCCAGCTGGCTCACAGAAAGGACCCAGGAAGTTAGAACTGGAGAGTCCACCTCTACAAAGAGGCCAGTCACAAGTGGAGTCGCTCAGAGATCAGTCCTTGGACCACTCCTTTTTGGTATTTACTTCTCAGAAGTCAAGGCCAATGTCAGTGGTCTCTGGCTGACGTAATTTGCAGATAATTACAAATTTGGAGCTGTCATTGAATTTCACAGTGACACGAATGTTCTCCAGGAGGGGCTGACACAGACAAACAACTGGTGTCACAGCCATGAACTAAAACTAAATGCCAAGAAATGCATAATATTGTCCTTTGCAAAGTCATCCATCCCTGGTAGCTATCACATTGACAACACACCTCTTAGAGCTGACCCAGTACTCAGAACTTAGGGACACACATAGATAGTAATCTAGCCTTTGACCATCATGTGTCTACAGTGGTGGAGAAATCATTCTACATTGCACAACTTATAAACAAAGCTATGGCATCTAAGTTCAAGGAAATCATCATTCCACTGTACTCGGCATTCATCAGGCCTATCACTGAGCACAATGCCCCCTTTGGTATGTGCATAGCCAGGCATATCCAATAATTGGAATGTCCACAAAGGTTCCTCAGTAAAAGAATACGGGATGTAAGTAAAATGTCCTCTGCAGACTGCATCAAGGCCCTATCCCTGTATTCTGTCTCCTACAGGCTTTTGAGGGGGGATATATGCATGGCATATAGGGTACTGTCAGACCCCACTCTAATGGACCTCCTGCATATCCACAAAACAAACAACACCAGAATTACCCATTCTAAAGACTTAAACCTTGATTGTGATATACATAGTTCCTGCTGGAGAGATAGGTATGTATCCCAGAGACTATTGCATCTATGGAGCAGGCTCCCCATCCATGTGAAGCAGAGTTCCTGCCTAACCCATTTCAAGTGCAGGTTGGACAAATGGATGGGAAGCCAGAAATTCATCCCTGGTTTGGAACCTAAGTCTCTAATGGACACAGGTAACCTGTAAATTGTTCATCTCTGAAACCCCTGCTTACACTTATCAAGGGTATCAGAACATGTCAGAGATTCGGGATGCATGGCTAGGCTTAAAAAGGCCCTTGTGGTCATTAGCCTAGTGAACTTATAAACCTATGAACACATCATGTTGCCACAGTTATTTTCACTGTTAGATGTGTCAGTGCATTGTTGTCTCCTTTGTAAAAATAAGGTTAATGTTGTTTTGTTTCTTTGTCACCTACATAAGATGCTATGATTTGTGCTGTTGCTGGAGTAGGTTCATGGAGAATATGTGGCATAATCATGCAAGGCAAAAACTGTCATGTCCTAGACTCAGTCCACTTGCATGACCTTTATATGATTAAGCTTAATGTCTCTGTAGCAATGCATTTAACAGTAAGTGTAGAGATGAGGGTGGACAGGTTCCATATCTTTTTCATTGGAGGAAAAATGCTGGATGCTGTTTCCCACAGACTTTTCCAACATGTACAAAATAATTTCTACAATATTTCAACATTAGTTGTTTCCCATAAATTCTCCCCACCATTGTAGAACATTCAGACAATTTTTCATAATGTACAAAAACATCTACATATGTTGAATTGTAACACTTGCAGGAGTCTAATGCAGGTTTCACATAATTTAGAAAGATAAACTCAGTAAATGCATCTAGTAACTCTGGTACAGCATGCTCTTACTTTTGCTTTGAAAGTTAGTGTTTTATCATACTGCAAATATGCAACAATTGCACACTGTCCGTCTCTTATATGGAGGTAGCAATGCCTCCATGGCCGCATATATTTCACTTAGTTTTGGTTATTCTGTGAAAGAAAATCTTATTGGGCCAGTTAAACATTGTAGATGCATATGTGTACCTTCCATTTTATCTATTTATTTATAGTTTGTGAAACAGAAAAATGGACTGGTCTAAGAACAGATTGACACCATGATATGTGCCATAACAGTGAGAGCAAGTATGATACAAATAAGCAATACAAAGTATTCACTGTACCAGATTGAATTAGGGTGGTTGGAGACTGGGAGGTGCACTTATAATCTACAAATGCTACACCACAGATCCACCATTCTGACTGCTTTCTACTTTTTTTTTTTGCATAGCTTCATTTACAATAGACCAAAACCACAAGTAAAAAGGCAGACAGAAAAGCCACATAGGCAAAAAAAAAAAAAAAAAAAACAAAAAAAACACAGTAAACCATAATTTTCACTGTGTCAGACCTTAAACTTTCTTTGAAGGAGGCCCAGAGGAAATATGTAAATGGCCCTTTAAGGACATTCAGATCTTCCAGCTACATATCTTCTGAATGTCCCTGACATTTTACATTTTACAAGTTTTTATTAAGGCATTTAGGCCAATAAAGCTAAATCCCACAGGTGGAGACATGAGCAGTTTTTTTCTTTTTTTATGGGTTCATCAGTACAGCATAAGTTGGTAGTTTGTCCAGTTTCTGAAAAGACTTCAAGTCATGCTGATTTCACAACCCCCCCCCCCCACACACACATATAGGTTCATAGGTTCATAGATTATGCACTTTAGTGATACACTAAGTGGAAACATGTCAAATTTATATGTGGTAAATACATTATGAGTGAAAACATGTTCTGAGATAGTTTTATTTCTCCTCTGCCAGCTTTACAGCAATTTAAGATTGGAACTAAGGGCATTCATGAGACATCTACATAAAAAAGAAGGGAAACATGGCCCCTACAGAAATCTCTTCATGGCAACTACTCAACCTAGTGATACAGAGGGTTGAGAAAAGATGATAAAATGATCAGAAAGGGATGATCTACAGATGAGCTATATAAGTTTGGGGCTATACAATAAGGAAAGGAGACATGTTATGGTCATAGTATATGGAAGCTAACTTTAAATTTAGAATTATAGTTTTGAGGTTTGTTGATGACCTCACCAATTTTTTAGAGGCAAGCACCCCTCTTTTATGTTGCCTGTGAACATTGTTAGCAATTATTTTGAGCATGGGAGATTAAAAGACAGATTTCAGACAATTCTTTAAAAATAGCAGACTTTGGTTTTGAATTGCAATGTACTTCTGTGCTTGGTACCAGGCACCCTGATCTAAGACTGCTACCTTGTACTCAGGTACTGATGGATTTCTCAAGTCAAATAGTCTGATCGAGATCTCAGTACTGATGTCATATTTGGCCCCGGAATCTAATTTAAATATGAATATTTATGTACAGCTTCTCAGTCCTGCAACATTTACAATGGAACAAGTGTTGATCTTTTGAGTTCAGTGAAGAAACAAACAAAGTACATTCACAAACATACTTCAAATAGTAGACAAATTGCCATTTGCACAGCCACTAGCTTTATAGGCTTCAGTCAATTGCATAATAGGTGTTTGCCCTTTCAATATAGACTTGCCTTCAAGTATAAAATAATTAGACTACTCACATCTCCTGCTCTCTCTCTAATAAGAGCAAGATATGAAATTTTATTATGTTGATAACCACATGTTGACCAAAATGACGCTTGCTGGGCTGAACATTTTTTAGTTCATGTCATGGATTAGTCAAGTCTTTCCTTGTTGCCATACTGCTAGCAGCATTTTTTTAATTGAATTTGGATTTTACAGCACTGTTCTGTCAACTACCAAAATACTTTGGCTGCAGTTCAACTTTATATGCCTAAATGAATAAACAACCAATCAGGTAGCTCAAAACTCGAACCAGGATACTTTAATGCAAATACAGTTAAACACCACCACTGTTAAGCGATTTTGTCAATAAAGACACACCAGTCACAAAATATGTAGCAAAATAGCTAACCAATCATAAGCGAGTCAAAAAAAAAAAAAAAAAAGAAACCTGCCAAATATGGGGGTGGGGGGTGGGAGGTTGGTATAATGGTTAAAGTGTTTACCTTACAGACACAAGGTACAGGGTTTGATTCCAACATGGGGTAATTGGCTAGGCTTAAAATGGCCCACAGGGCAGTTAGCCTAGTACTAATCATGACTCTATATGCTATTTTCCTACATATTTTGTGATTGGTGTGTACAACGGGGATTGTCCTGAATTTACTTTTTATTCGCTGGTTGCACTGGACTAATTATTCAATGGTTCTGATGATCTCTTTATTGACAAGAGGCTCCCTTCACTCTGGAATAAAATCCAGTCCAGGTTAGGCAGAGTCCCTCATTGACTCTCTTCAAGAGGAATCTTGATGAGTGGATGGGAGATCGTAGGTTTACCCCGGGTATCACTTCTGTGTCACTGTTAGACAGAGGCACAGTATACTAACCTCGAAAAAGGGCATAGCAAAATTAATTTAAAATGGGTGGTGAAAGCCAAACACACTCTGGCTAGGCTTATAAATGCCCTAGGGCAGATAGCCTAGTATGAACCTATGAACCTATGAACCTATAACAAAAGAGCTTAACCATGTTTTTTTTACTGTGTTTGTATTAAAGGATCCTGGTTCGAATTTTGAGCTTCCTGGGCATTAGTTTATTCATTTTTTTTCATTTTTGCACCAGTTCAGGCAGTTTGCTTAGTTGTGGTTTTAACTTTATATGCCCAAATCTTCTGCAGGCTTCTTCATTTCAATACTGCAGGTCTTGACAGACAGCTTTTTTTCCAGTGTCAAAATCTGTGTCTTATTTTCCTCTTCTTTTATACCACATGTGACTTTGTCTCTGAATAATGATTCAAGTAAATTGTCAAACACACCACATTTAGCTCTGTGTTGTAAATCAGTCACATGTACAGCAATAGTTTCCTATGAAATCTAATTTTTAGCCCAAAACAAATGCAAATATAAAGCAGGGTGTTTATTTTTAGCTTACCACACTGCTGCAATAGCAATTTATAGTATCTAAAACTGCTATTATGATTTCTTGACTAATCACATGGATGTAAAAATCAATGAAAATTAAAATTTTATGATGGAGCTTAACTACCCAGTCAATCACGGGTAAACTACTTATCTTATAAATATGCTAAAATATAAACTAGGTTAACCAAACTGATTTGCAACAAATGATGTTAATGTTTTAGTCATACTGACAAAGCTGAGATTTTCATGGTCCAGACCCATGGTTGGTTGTACTGTTTAGTAATAAACACCACCCATGATACTATTATCTTTATTCTCAGATGAAAATTAAATTTGGTCATAAATAAATCAACCATTCAAGACTTTACTAATATAAATTATCATGTAATAAATGACCAAGTAATAAAAACATACTGTAATACTATTCCCTATGAGCTAAATAAATCTACTCTGTATACTGTTAATGAGTTGTAATAATTTTACTAACTTTTATATTCTTGAGCCCATATCAGTGAGATGAAAATATACAGCTAATTTCAAAAGACAAAATGGTAGTTTAGTCACAAAATCTGCAAGCTGTACAATAAAAAGAGTTACTTCTTAGCTATCAGAAATAAACCTAGTCATAAAAACAAGTCTCAATAAATAATATACAACAACTTACATTTTTATCAAGTCTTTCAGATGTAACTATGAACTCATCTTGGCTCAAATGGTAACAGCAAAAATAAGGCATTTTAAATTACATTAGAAAAGTGAAAGGCAAAATTATAAATGTAAAATGCAATTAATAATGTGAAGCTGTCCCAGCCACAGGACATAATAGTATGTCTGGAGAAAACTTTTGTGCACATTTCATACTAAACAAAGGCATATGTCACAGTGCTATATAGATGAATGACAGTATCTCACATAAATACAGATATAATAAACATTCCTACAACTGGGATTAAAAATTCTATTTTATTTTGACCAGACAACATACCTGGTGGTTTCCTAGGCAGCCTATTGGACACTGTAATAAAACCCCATTCATTCATCCATCCCTGCATCCATCCATCCATCCATCCATCCATCCATCCATGCCTCCATCCATCTATTAGCCATCCAGCCACCAACACATCCACTTTCTAAACGATTTGTCCTGTTGTGAGTCATGGTCTAGTAAACATGTTAAGCAAAATAGTGGCACATGGATGCACCCCTGATGAACACATTGACAGGCTGTAGTGGCAAATGTTCACTAAGCAAAGGTCACGCCAGTCTCATATGATGTGGGTTACATCGGACTTAAACAATTTTAGTCCCATAAACTTGACAATTATTCTGTGTAAAATAATTGAAAATTCATAATGAAACTAATCTAAACTGACACAAGAAACTGACTTTCATTAGAAATAGTAAGTAAAACACCAACTGTAGAAACATTTTACTGCTATAGTATGACTTCAAGTAAAATAAAAAGCAGTAAAGCAACACTCTCTTTTATTAAAAAATAACAGAATAGAGCTTTTGGGTAACAACCTTCATCAGTATGAATTAAACATCTTGTTCACAGTATAAATAGGCATCTCTCTAAAACACATGACACAACCAACCAACAAAAAATCCATATCAATTAAATAACATTAATAATGTTTTAAAGCCATATTGTGGGGATAAGACATTTTTATCAATATTCTAATATTCAATATGCCTGTGCATGACATTCATTTATATTCCTTTTGTTTGGCTACTAATATAGGTTTTAAACTAACCATATTGTTCAAGCCTGGATATTTATCGGCTTCCAGCATGGTTATCTATCTATATTCAGCTATATCCAACTTATTTATAATATCCCTACCTCTCATATTTACATGTAGTACTTGCAGCACTTTAAAACTAAATTTATGTGTTGATCCCTTTTCCTTAAAGTGCTTAGCTAGTGCATTGGTCATTACCATCCTTCTAGTTTCTGATTTAGGTTCAATTATATGATCTTTCAGCCACCTAGAACATTTACCTACATAAAATCTTATACACACCATGCAAGTAGCCAAGTATACTATTAACTGAGTATTACAATGTGCATGACAGACCACCTTATATATGTCCTTACTTATAGGATGTTCAAATTCTAACTTACTACATATATCTGTGCAATAGCTACAATTATAACATGGCATTGTGCCCTTCTTATTACTGGATATCCTTTCCCCATTATTTAAATTAAAATCTTTATAACATAAATCTCTCTTTAAATTCAAACAATTCCTGTGTGCAAAACTTGGTTTTCACCTACAATGGCTCTCATTTCTGGCATAGATAACAGTATATGCCAATTATCATTAGAAATAGAAAAGTAAGGGTCGGTTAAGGGTAATCAAAGTTCCTAGTCTCAGCAGTCCGCACAGTATAATGTAAAAGATGCCATGCATTTATTCATTAATAAAATAAAATCTAACATAGCTATAAATCTGCATATTATTATCAGGACATATATCCTTAAAGCAAGGTGAGGCACTCAGAACATCAAATTAATTACATAATTAAGTAATTCACAGGATGACAAACAAATTAACCTGCCATTCCTAAAAATGAATGGTGAAGTAGGTGAAAGAACCAATATTATACAGTGCCTCCTCTAAAACGTGCACGCTGATTGGCCAGCCCAACCAGCATGCCCGTTGTAAATCCCTCAATATACTAACGGAAAAAGGTTCGGTCGCCCGGACTTTTTCCGTTAGTATAAAACACTGTCTCGCTATGTTAAAAGAGTTTAATATAGCGACACAGGTTTAAAAAAAGCAACGCAGATCTCCGTTGCTTTTTTTAAAGCTGTCTCGCTATGTTAAACTCCTTTAACATAGCGACACAGTAGTAAGCAACGGAGATCTTGCGATCTCCGTTGCTTTTAACCTGTCTCGCTATGTTAAATGAGTTTAACATAGCGAGACAGTTTAAAATAAGCAACGGAGATCTCCGTTGCTTATTTTAGCTGTCTCGCTATGTTAAACCCATTTAACATAGCGAGATTAGTAAAAGCAACGGAGATCTTGCGTTCTCCGTTGCTTTTGCCCACAGCTCTGATGTACTGCGAGGCACGCGCAGTACATCAGAACTGCCGCAGAACACCAGACAGCTGCGGAAGGGCAGCAAAGAGGTATTATACAATGCCATTATTTAAGAAAAGTAATTATTTCTTTTCTTAAATAATGTCATTATATAAGCAATAACCACTTCTGGGTGTGGGTAATGCTGGATTTACCCACGGTTGTCTTTGTTGGTCCTCGGGCTTCGCCCTCGGGACCAAACCACGCCAACCGTGGGTAAATCCAGCATTACCCACACCCAGGCGTGGGTTATTGCTATAATATAGTTGACATAGTGTAGTAACAGTTTTAGGAATCCTTAATTATTTTATTTATTTTTTTGCTGTTACTTTCACCTACTTTCTTATTTCTTCTTCTTCTGTTGGCATATCAGTTCCACTTAAATATCATGAAGTCCATTCTGTCCTATATCATGTGGTAAATAATTAGTTATAGTGGGTTTGTACAGGGAGACAGATTGCATTGTTCCATTCTTCATATGACACATCTCTTCAAAAACATCACCCTTGTCTTGATGAAGGTCTCTAGGAACTGAACAGATTAGGTAGAAAAAGAAAAGCTGTGGATTAGCTATTAATGATCTTGCACTGGAATCTTACCCCGGAACACTGTGAATGATAAAAGTATTTGGCATGTGACGTTGCTAAGGCAGGAACTCAGCATGTGCTCTCTGTATATGAGTGCACAAGCTATACAAGTCAGGCCTATAAGCCTGAATAAACATTATTAGCTAAAGATTTTACAACAACATTGCCCAAAACTTTGCAAAGATGCTTGATAAGATTTACTGACTGATCACCACATCATAGGAATGGAGGAGATGTATTTAGTATGAAAAGTAAAATGTACTGCATTTACTTGGCTTTGATCTGACTGCTTAGAATCTTAGAAGTGATAAGAATTACTTCTGACATGGTTCCTGCATAAGTTCAAATGTCACAATTTCCAAAGCTAATAGTATGAGCCCAGATTGTTTAATATCAGATAATGACAACAGCAACAAAACAACAAAAGTATCAACAAAATATATTGAGTTTGAAACCATAAGTAAAAAAACATGTTTGTGAAAAAAAAAAAAAAACATTTTTCAAAAAGAGAGTATGCTTTGACACATGCAGTCTTCAACAATGTTTCCCCCGATTCAAATATCTCTGTAAAACTGACAAAATGCATAAATCTCATACTTCTTTTCCTACAACAAACCTTAGCACATCCCTAAACTTAAACTCATCTACAGCCATAATCATAGCCAGAACTATAACCAAAACCTCAATTCTAACCTTAGCTCTGGTATTAACTAAAACCATAATGCAACAACTTTTATAAGAAGTCTGCTACTATCATTAGATTAAATGGAATTTTGTACAATGTAACTTCTCTCACCTGAGCCTGCTACACTTATCAACATTGTTAAAAATGGCATGCACTCAAATGGAGAATTTTGTTGCTGGATAAAAACTTTAGGAAATTGATATCCAGAAAGCTTGCATTGGTTTTTACAGTAGACTTTTAAATATTGGTGAGACTTTCTTATAAAGTTGTCTCTTCTCAGCCTATAAATAAATGTGGTATTGAGGTAGGTTTTCTTTCATGAACTGCAATGTACAGAAATAAGAATAAAAAAAAAAAAATGAAGGCAGTATTTTACATGTCAAAGTAGCATGGTGATGTACAATCTAGATGTAGACTGGGCGGACAAGAAAAGTGAAAATAATATTGCAGAACCTTGCACATGACATTAACAACAAAAATCTTGGTATCCACATAAAACTACATGGAAATCAGCATCATGGTGACAGGTTTGAAAGTTTCATATATTAAGTGTTTGCATAAGTTTGTCTGCTTAGATTTTATAACAAAATTATGGTATTAAATAAATTAAAAGTTTAATTTTGTTTGACTTTAAAATACAGTGGAATATGCCCTAAAGGATTATATCAGGATACACTCTGGCAGCTATTGTTATAGGCTTTATTAGGCTAATTAAAATAGTGAAAATATCTCTTGTTATAACACTTCAGCTGCATTATTTGATTTTTGTACAGCTCTTCAAAGTGGATGCATTGCTAAAGTACATGCAATTAATGTCACAATTTAATTGTAATGTTTCTTTAAGTGACAAATTGCTTTGGGATGTTAGAATTACGTATGATGGATTTTTATATGTATCTGAGTTTTCCCCATGAATTTGTTATGCTTAACCTCCATGGAAATCAAAACATTCTTATTTATCTACCAGTTGTGTTAATGCATTTAACACCCCCACAAATTGCACTCTTCCTTGAATTCAACTTTTCACAGACAATTAAGCCATGAAGAGTTATACATATATCCCTCGCTACTCATGTAACATTTTTAAGATTTGGAGGCTTCCCAGAGGCGGGTGGTACTGTGTTCTGACTCTTCACAATACTATCAAAAGGATACCCTGGAAAATATCCTCTGAAAATTTCACCTGATATAGGTGATGTGGTATGGGGAGCTTGCTCCAGCATTGAATCTGGAGTCACCTGTGTGGAGAGTATCAGCAGACACAGACTGACCCATCAACTGCACTGTCATAAAGTGAAAAAGGACAAAATAAGTTTGGCTGAATTTTGGAGGTAAGTATTTTTGCAGGCGGACAAGCCCTCCTGCACTCTCCTCCCCATATGGAGGCACACACCCCACAACTCTCAAACTTCTCTATGTTGACACAACAGTGAAGAAAAAGGAAAACTCCACTGTCAAGAGAAGTCATTTTGCTCTTTTCCTATTGATTGTACAGCGTTCATAAAAGTGCTGTCAGTGGATTGACAGTAGGGTCCATATACTTCAGAGGACTTCAGTGTCATTGGGTAAGTAGGTAAACAGTAGAATGCCCTTGCACATGATTCTCTAATAAAAAGGGTTGTGACATCATCAAGGTGCTTTGCTGATCCAGTATTCCAAGAGCATTCTGGCCCACCTAAATATCATTGAGTCCTCCTGTCAATTGACAATGTATTTGAGCAGTGCCCAAGACAAAGCAAAGAAAATGTCAGTTATCCCCCTGAGCTACACACCCACATCCCACAAGCATTGGGGCACTCATTATGGCAGATCTCAAGTCACTTTGCTTGTTGTTAATTTTCTTTTATAATGATCTAAGATCTTGCTTCACAGCTGTAAGAACCTCCTGACATACAGCCACAGGATCTTTTCTTGGGTTTCTTGCTCCATTGCCGCTGTATAGATTATTGTTGATTTGAAACACACAAGCAGGTAGCTATACCAAAAAACAAACTCTAATAATAGCAGAGTAACAAGTATAAAGAAGTTACTCATGCAGCATTGTGAGCATGTTTCCAGAGTTATAAAAAAATCATTCATTCAGCAGTCAAATGTCTCTTACATTCATTTTTTTAGTATTTCAACTGTTATAAATGTTAGTTATTACAATCATTATTTATGTATCCCTTGTTAACCAGGTTAGCCCCACTAGGCTAGTAGCTTCTTTTCAGGAGAGACCTGAGGTGGTATTTATATTACTAGGGGAAATGTAGTCTGGGCATCAAAGAACTTCCTATACTCTTTAGGACGGCTAGATGGCACCAGTGGGCTCCTAAAGCTGCAAGGAAGGGTCCTAAGGGAAGCAGCAGCATGGAAGAGGAGAGAAAATCTATGGAGAGTTTGAAGGTGGAAAGTGAGAATTTAGAGTACAATTTATTCAATATGGAGCTGCAGAATGTGTGGTAGAGGATACAAATTAGTAGAGTTTAGATGTAACCATGGAGCAGGAAGTAAGAGAATCTGTTGAAGTTGTACAGATAACAGAACTGACATGAGGAGGGCTTACAGATGATGTTCTGGTAAAAATAATCAAGCAGGATGCTCCAGGTGACAGTTCTGCTGTTTCTAGGTGTGAAATGGCAGATGCATTTTTCAGAAGTGCTGAGATAGTACAGTATATACCATTTTGCATTCATCCATTCAAAATACAGGACAGTTTTATGATATGGAAAAAGAAATATATAAAAGAAATCAAGAAAAAATATGACATTACTAATTAGGCAGAAATATTACATTCAAGGGAGAAAGGAGGAGGTATCTGTATTTTTGAGTAGAATGGTAAGGATATTAGTATAATGACAGGAATTAAAAATATAAATGGAGTGGTAAAAACAACACAGGAACAAATTATGAATATTGTTGGTATATATAAATCATGAGTATTATAGATATCATGGCCTTTACATACCACTAGATGGCAGTAGAAGTGCATGCAGATCCAACACATACATAACCCCCTTGTGAAGACTAATATATTATATTAACCCAATACAAATAACCCCTAGTACAACTCGTTGACTTTTTTCTGTATTAATACAAACCACATACCACATAGCTTGGTAATATAAGCTCCTCACTCTCACTCGTTTTCCCCCCTCCAAAGGTTTTCTTGCAGCCCAATTGCACATAGCTTACCTGTTATCCTGTGATTGGCTGATTGTTTTTTTTTTCAGCTCTTCTGCCTCCTCCTGCTGGGCTAGCCCTGCTCTGTTCACCCTTGCTATGCTCGAGCTCACTTTGTTCCCTCTACCTGCCCCCATGCCCACCCACCCCCACTTCAATTAGAGTTGTAGTTATCCTTAGCCCCCACCTATCTACCATTCATCCGATCACAACACTCCACCTCCACACACCTACACATACCTCCCACCAATCATCTCTATCATACACACATCCCTCTTCACAATATTTCTTCCCCCCTCTCTCCCAAACCTCTCTCCTCCTCCACTCCACACCCTTCCTGTAACCCCACCCCTACCCTACAACTGCCCTTCCCAATAACTCAGGGGTACCATTCTTGGTGTTGTCTCCCCTCTCCCTCTACCTTACCTTACCTCCAGTACCACACTCTCAACTCACAACTATTACCATAACCTCTTTCATCCCAGCCTTCCTCAGCCTTGTCTTTTACTCAGTACAGTTTCCTTCTTATTCTTGTTATCTACCTCTCTATTCTTCTAAGATTATCGTCAATTCAAACACATTACACACCTCCCACACCCTCCTCTTCCACATCGATCCACTCACACAACCTCCGCAGTTACTCTGTCATCTGCTCCTTTGTTTATAGTACAAACTTAATATTACTAAAGAAACTAATCATCCTCTCCACAAACCACAACTACCCTCACAACCATAATTTTAAGTACTTCCAACACATAAAAAAGAAAACTGTACCTACCTACATCCATGCTCTCAGTGAACTAGTCCCTTGTGGTGACATACACCCCAACCCTGGCCCTTGTCCTCCCTCTCTCAACTCCCCAAACTCCACAAAATCACTACATTTCACCAAAATTAATCTCCAAAGCATTAAAAACAAAATTCCCCTACTGCATGCCTGACTAAATCAACACAAACTAGACTTTGCTGCTATCACTGAAACCTTGCTAAAACCATCCATCAAAGATTCTGAATTTCTACTCCATAACTATTCCTGCCTTAGAAATGACAGACTACGTAAAAAAGGTGGTGGAGTCGCCTTACTATTTCCTAGCTCTTTCACAGTAATCCCATTCTCCAAGCCTATTCCCAGCATCTCCACAGCAGAGCTAATAGTAACCTTCCTAAACCGTAACAACTGCAAAACCCTTTGCATAATAGTCCTATACATTCCCCAGGCAATAGTACTCCCATTCTTGAAGAAATTCTGCCTGGAGAACAAGCAATATAACTAAAGAAACCATCATCCTAAGAGACAATCAATATCAACTGGCTAGATATCTCCACTAAACCCCCCTCTACTGATATTAACCTTCACAACTATACAAAATTAATCTTTGATATCACTAGATCCAATACAAAGGTAGATAAAGGCTCTATCTATATATTTTTCCTGTTTATTATTTTTCTTACAAAATCCTCATTGTTATTCTTCAATAACTGAACCCACTCCTTCTTCCACAACCTTAATCTAATTTTTCACAATAAGTCTGTCAAAAACAAATTTCCATTTAACAAAATTGCATTCACTCTTTCATTCTAAGTAGGCATAATACCAACATACATTCTTATCTACTCTGCTTACATATTCTTTCTTCTTGTTCTTCTGATAGTCATACATAACCAAATTCATATCTATATGGTTTATCTTTTTTTTAAACAAGCAAAATATTTATTAAATTATCACTTATTTTGTTGAAGCGAATTATGCTTAAAAACTATGATATGGCGCAGATATCAGATAAATAGGGAACAGAAGGGAAAATAATGATGTAACAATTACGGTAGTAAAGTACGCGAGGTGGCGATGAAGAGAATATTAGCCATTAGGAAAACATTTAAATGAAAAGCCGTGATTACACATGGGTAGGTTTAATGAAGTTTGAAAAAAATATTGTTATTGCTAGGAAACA